>NC_056733.1:1472177752-1472227752 GCF_019279795.1 Protopterus annectens
ATTGCCCTTTTTTTTTCAGGTGAGAGTGGGGAGGTGTAGTAGGTATATTTGGGGAGGGAGGTTGGGTAGGTTAACAGAAAAGACACATGATGCATACAGGGCTGGTATATGACACATGTAGGGGGTAAACACCTTGGATGGGGAGGGGTGTTTGGAAGTCACAAGCCCATGAGCCCCCAGCTGGTAACAGTGGGAATGAGGTCGCCACCCATGGGCAGTCACCACTGCACCTTCACAGCCCCGAAGGTGGCTGTGCTGGGGGCTGTGTAGGAGGGGCAGGCACATCCTCTAATAGTGCCACTCAGCCCTCAAGCTGGCATAGCCGCTCTCGATACTCCAGATTGAGCTCCCTACGTACCATGGCCCGGACCTGTTGATGGGTGACAGGTTCCCCTCCGCGCCCTCTCCAAGGGGGGGTGAGCCCCATCCCCTGCAGCGGTTTCTCCCGAAGGTGGCACAGGGCCCACGGAGAAGGAGGTCCCAGGCTGGGTCCCAGATGTGCTGGTGCCTGGTGCCATGACCAGCTGAGGTGGGACAGGTGGATCCGCTGGGACCGGCCTTCCCATACGAGCTATGTTGACGCAGGTTTATGGCAGATATGGGTTAGTAACAGTCAACAGCATTCAGGATTAGTTATAACAGCATGCATAGATATTCCCATTACCTGGCACACCAAATTTAACACTGTTGCAGAGCAAGCAGAACACATGCATATATGGAACAACAGTGGCCATTACAGAAGCATGCGGGTTTCATTGATGGCAACAGGCCACCAATATGGGTGTATTTAAACATGGCACATGCATAGAAACAAATGTGAATATTTCTAAACCACAAGGACATAAGTCCCAAAAAAATTTTGGAGTGTACACATACCAGTTGAGGAGTGTCATTGAGTTATTATGCACATATGGTAGGGGTGAGAGAGAGGGTTCAATTAACAACTAATATATCCTTGTAGTGTTCACAACATTCTTAGTCACTGCAGGAGTCTTTCCCTTACATGTATTATTATACTACACAATGGCCTTATATTGTACACTGGTATGGTTATATATTATTATATACGTGACCTGTGTCTTACATACAGGTGTGACATGTTGCAGGTGTTAATGCAACATATGTTGAGAATTGCTGTCATACACTTTGGGTGAGGTGCTAGCCTGACAGGTTTGTTTTCATATACATTTTCTGACTATGTACACGTTTGACTATCAGTTATATGTCATTGACAGCTGCCTGCATTTCTTGGATCATCACACTGAATTTTCAGGGGAACAGGGTACCAAGCTGGTGATATGGGCCATTTATCTGGACATGCTGGACAGATTGGATCAGTTGTGGGGTATAAATAGGCATACAACCTACAATTTGAACATTCAAGCAAATTCTGAACAGTTGTTGGGTGTACTTATGCCTACAGCTTTCTATCGAAACATTTTATCACAGTCTGTACAAAAAATTATTGCTAACATCACAGTACACAGTGCTATTGGGAAAATGATGTAAAGCTTTTGACTGTTTTCTATCTAAGTCTAATTCACTAGTACAATATGACTGACCTCTTGGCACTTCCAACATTGTTATACAAGACGTCATACCCATTTTTTCCGCATACCACGGTGTGGGTGACACTGCTTAAGATGCAACAGTACTATTTATAGTATGGAACAGATTGCAAACATATGAGAAAAGCATAAACAGAAGCACTCCAGGGGTTATACCTTTATTCACAGACTATTAACACATTTATTTCTGCTGGTACAACACTTTCTAAGGCTCTTATATTCTTTGTTATGACAGTACATGCAGACTGATTACTAACCTGCCTCGCGATGCAGCCTTTGCAGCCTAGCAACATGCACTTGCTGGTTCGCAGCCCGCTCATCTGCAGCTGTCAGAGAAATGCATGGATATTTAGCCATATCTATCCATAGTATACACAACCTAGGCAATTATTTACTACTTAGTAGAATGTGTACTTAGTACTGGGGCATTGGCCATCTGCTGAGACTTCTGGATCCACAGTTCCAGGACATCCCCCCTCCGCCACGTCAGGTCAGCATGGTAGTGCCTGACCTGCTCACCAGTCTGGGGGATAACTGTTGCACTGGAGAGGTCACGGGCGAGACTGTCCCAGGCCTCCGTTTTGTACTGAGGGCCCTGCTACTGGCCCTGCAGTAGTCTCTGATCATGATGTTTTACCAGGAGCCATACCATGAATTTTGACTCCTGGCTGCCCTAGCACTGTGCTCTGAATCAAGTGCCTTCACCCACACCAGCCATTCTGCCTGCAGTAGGAAGCTACAACCAGTTATGAGACATATTCCTGACTGTGGGGTTTACATACTGCCATTTTCCCGCACTTTCCCATGATTGGCCAGTTTTGAAAAGGCTAAGCTATGGGCACACCTGCTTACATAAGGTTGGCACTGTTTAAAGAGGTATACCACTAGGCAGATTGAATTGGCTCCCCTACACATTGCTTACACTTACTAACATGAGCTGTGCTGCAGTTAGCATTGCTTCATAGTTGATTATCACTATATTTGCCATTTGGCAATGATTTAGTCTCCATTACAGGTAATATATGTGTCTGGTGTATGTATGGAGACCTGGGGACTTCTACACTTTATTGCAATAACACTTCAAATCTATGCCTACTGCAGTACACCAGTTCGCATATTTATGTTATGTAGCAGGTTATACCACTTCACACTGTACATAGATTCAGTTCACATGTTTGGTTTGATTTTTCTGTGGTGAGGATTAGTTTGCTGATACCTCATTCATCTCTACTGCTCTGACGGCTTAGTGGCTCACTACTGTGACTAGAATGTAGCGGGTCCTGAGTTTGAGCCTTGCAGAGGCAGTGTATTTTGTTGCTGGGCAGTACATGGGCCATTGGATCCAGAGTGATTAAGGCACTGTAAAGCAGCTGTAAGCAGGTAAGAGCAACGGTAAGCACTGCTAGCCTCCGGTTACCGATTCTTACACTCAGTTAGCTTCTACTTTGCTTAATCTGTGCAGGCAATGCTTATCCCCATGCAAACGCACTTAAACATGCTTACTACTGCTTATTTGTGCTTATACCTGCTTACTAGTGCCTTTTTCATTATGACACTGACACTTCACATGTGCATTTAATGCAGTACTCCAGTTCACATTTAAATGCTATTATGTAGGTTATACAGCAATAAGTTGTTAAAATATGTTCATATACAGATTTCACATGGAAAATGATATGTGCTGCAGTGAGACTCAAACTGGGAATGCCTGTTTGTTAGGTGAATACTCTAACCATTACACTACTGCTGTGTTGCTTGATTTGCACATATATTCCTTGTTATCCTCTTCAGCATTTTCAGCTGCTTTAAACATAGCTAAGTGATAGGCAAATCCGCGGACATATGTCAGCTGTACTTGGGGTTTTAAAAAAAATAAATAAATGGGCTTCTTCATTTTATTTAAATGTACTGTTGCTGTTGAACACATGGGGACTGTTGGTGGGGATATGAGGACATCTATGAGCAGTCTCGCTCATTTATTTACGCATTCTTGTGTTCTACTTTGCAGGGGAGTGTTTATTCTGAGAGCTCTGCTCTCAGACACGCCCCCTGCAGTCATCCACGCTCCGTGTAGTATTAGGAATTCAGGCAGCACGCCTTCATTAATATGCATGGTGCGCTGCCCTCCTCCTCTTAAACTGCTGCTTCCATGCAGGACTAGATTAGTCCTGCACGGAAGATTAGTAAATCCGGGGGCAAGTCTCATACATCTCTTACATCTGACTTTATGTTTTTAGTCTCCATACAAATTTTCTAATTATGAATAGGCTGTGTGAGAAATCATAATATATGTAACCCCTGTATCCAAAGAGCATAAATCTGTACAACTGTACAACTCCAAGACAGGAATAAAAATGGAGAATAAAGTTGTGTGCCACACATAAATAATTCTGATAAACTGATTTTTAAGACTGATTTTAATTTATTTTCCTTATTTGTTACCTGGCTATGTGAACTAATCTTCAGATCCTTTTTCAGCCAGAGAACAGTAATCAAATAGAACTTGGAGAAATTGCATTATCCCCCCCCAAAAAAAAAAAAAAATCAGACATTAGGAAAGCTTATGAAATCCACACAGTCAGTGACCAGAACTGAACACTAGACCTGTGAAGCAGAAATTTTAACAGTGAGCCACAGTGCTTTCCATTGCCCCTTACAAACAACATCCCTGCCCATACCCAATGTAAAACTGAGCTAACAGTATATCTAATTTGATTAATTTAATCTACTGTTTTTTTTTGATGACTCACTACTTGCTAACTGAATTATTCTTATGATGAAACTCTGAAATATGTAGCCATCATTTCCTCCATATTTAATAAATTCACTGCAGTGAATTATGTGTAAAAAGCTTAAATGTAAGATACTTAACCCAACATTTTACTCATTTATGATACTTCTGAACACAGAAATTTGTTTGCAAGCATTCAATGACTTACTAAGACCTTCCCCCAGATTCAGCAAGCCCTGCACGGTGTGCAGGACTAGAGCAGGAGCTCCAGCAGGCAATATGTCTGCCGTGTGATCCAGGAATAACCTGTAGGGATGTGCACAAGCACTCCTGCACTAGTCCTGCACGGACTCAGCCCCTGTATGCAAATTACCCCATTGCAGGAGAAATCCATTCAAATGAGGTGAATTTGCGATCCAGGAAGCTGGAAACAAGCCATGCAAGACTAATGTAATCTGCAGAAATGTACTCCGCCAGTAATGGAGTACATTTCCGCAAACTACAAAACGGAGTCATGACAGCTCCAAATAAAGGGTGGATATTATGTAGAAAGGATGCCAATGCCCAAATATAAGGCCATTGGCATGGAAAACACTTGCAAAAATAAAAAAAAATCAACTTTTATTTTTTTAGCTGATCTCGGCTGTTTAAGCGTAGGGCAGCGGCTCGCAAACAAGATCAGGTTAAAATAGGAAAAAAATATCTAAAATAAGCATTCTAACCAAAATCATTATTTTGCCATTATACTCAATGGCAGGCAGAAGACAACATGGCCAGTGAATAGTGGTTGCTACGGGGGGAGGCTCAGTGTGGGACATGTAACTATGCATTAGCAGGCAATCCTATGCAAATGAGGGGAATGATAGTGAATCCCAGATTTCCCCTGCATGCTAGTCAGCTCCCAACAGTGTAAGAGCAGGAATAGCTTGGTGCAAGCCTAGGAGTTAGCTGACATCATAGGGGGGTGTGTCAGGCATACTGTAAGCAGATTGGAGCCCTGTGGCTCGGGTTTGCTCCAAGCTTAGCACAGCTAAGCAAGAGGGTGTGTCTGAGGTTGCCTAGCACACCTTATATGGTCTAAGCGGGTGTGCACGCCCACACCGGGTTTTAAAGGAAAAAAAAAGTAAACCAGGAAATAGAAGCTCTGTGCACATTTGAGCACTGTGTTCGCGTGGCATGCCCCCAGGCTTAAACAGGAAGGGAAAACAGTGGTAGGAAAGTAATCTAGGAGAACTAGCATAGCTGGCAGGTGAAATGTATCAAAATCAGCCAATTAAAAAGACAGCAGACCAGCCCAGTCCAGCCCAGAACACTACTATAAACTATGCAAACACCTTTCCCTCTGGTTTTTCCCACATACTCTACACCACCGGTGTATACAAGCGAGGAACTTTTAACAAACAAAAACAACAAAATGATAGGGGCTGCAGCAGCTATCAGATGTCAACATGTGGAAGAGGCTGAGGGTGGTGAGGATGAGAATGCTATCGACCAACCCACAGTGAGGAGACGGACAAGGGTGTACAGACCCAGGGTAACATACCAGGGGCTACATGAGCTGGAGATAGTGGAGCACTATGGGGTGGACAGGGACCTCCTACAGTCAATTGTTGAACTGTGCTGGCCACGCCTGACACACAGAATTAACAGAGGGGAACCCATCCCAGTGGATACAAAGGTACATGTAGGCCTTGAAATACTAGCCAAGGGTACCTCACAAAGCCCAACTGGGGATATCATGGGGATCTCACAGGCATCAGCATCCAGTCCCCCAATCCTGTGTAGAAATGTAGAAACAGTCAGGTGTGCCCCCCCAACACTACTTAGAAATGTAGTAACAGTCAGGTGTGCCCCCCCCCCAAATCTTATGTAGAAATGTAGTAACATGTATGTGTAGGTATAATACCAGTGGAGCACAGATGCCCACTGCTGCTGATGACAGGGACAAGTCCTCACAACTGCAGTGCCAAAGACAATTCCCACCAGTATAACACATGCTAACAGTAAGCCATTGTAAATGTATGGTGTTAATATGTGTCACCATCTGAAAGATTGACATGGCATGGCTGTTGGGCTAGACATACAAGTAGTATACAGGGGAAACTACCCCAGACATACAGTATATAATGTGTAACTGTGAAATGGTCACACCCTTGGAATTGTACATACAGGTATGCATCCCATTATCTGGACCTGTAGTAGGGAATACCAGTGTCGTCTGCCTGAACACTTGCAAATCACAAAGGTGATAGGACTGATGTATTGGGAAACAGCTTATGTACCTACACATGCCAGCATAACTGGAATGCCCCATGCATATCTGTGCATCAGATACAAGTAGTGTCCATAGCACACATGCACCCAGCTCACCCAAACACCACCCAGAGGTACCTTTCTGGTCATATCCCTGCTGTTGGGAATGAATACAATATGACCCCAACCTGTATATGGCAATAGCAAAAGAATGCAGCTTGCAGAGCAGGTGTCCCATGCAGGTGTGTCCCTACCTGTAGATAGCATCCTGCCAGCATCCACACCACCTGATCAAAACTGATAGAAAGTATTGGCATGAACACCTAGCACAACTCCCCTGTCACCCCAGGGGAATATACTGTATGGCGGTCTGGGACTGTAGGACTGACAGAATGCAATGGCTTGCCACAGCTGGCTCACATCACCACCAAATGTCCTACAGGCCTCTGCCAAAGGCCTGTGTCTCACATGTACTGTCAATGCATGTTATGTCATGGGCACCCAAATACCAACATAACACACTCCACATAAGCCAGATGCAAAGCCATGTGGACAAACCACAGTAACATGTCCACCATGTCCCACTGCATGAACTGTGGACCCACACCAAAACACAGCTGTGATGAGGTGATAACCTTAGGGAAAGTATCAGAGAATGTATGCATAATGTATGTAAGACAATAGAATAATAGAGGGGTGGGTGGGAGCATGGACAGCATGGAATGTGCAAGGTCCAACACACAGCCGTGTGCACACACTATCCCTGGCTGCAAACAGATAAATGGGTGTTTAGGAACCTGCCTATACACCACAATAGGGGTAATGTCCCGACTTATGGCCACTGCCTCTGGGTAACCTGTGTGAATCTGTACAGCTGTGAGGTATTGCCACAGCAAGATAAGGCCATACTGTCATATCGATGAATGTACAAGTATGGGGTCCTCTGCCAGCACTGTACCAAGGTGCTGAACACACAGACCCAGCAGCAAGTGTCTGCAGCTCCCCTTCCAGAATGGCACAACCTTCCACAAATATGTAGGCATTTGTCCACAATACTGGACACAGCTGCATTCACCCTTGTTCCCCAGGACATCACTGTGAGCAAGAATGACCACCTGACAGTACTTGAGGACATAAAACATCACAGTGTATAACAGTACACATGTCCAAATATCTCTGCTAACACCAGTACCATGTAGCAGAAGCAGCACAGACACAATCACCTACAGTACACACTATCCCTTGCACAGTTTGACCCCATATTGCCAAATGATCTACGGATACCCTGCAGAAACAGTTTGCTATCTGTAGGTGTACAACACAAAGGTCTGCACTGGAGTACAAACTACCTGGAATGGATCCACACATTCAGTACAGAAGGGCATACTGGGCATGCTCACACACGTAAACAAATGAAGCCCATGTCTGCAAACAACAGTGGACCATACATATCTGACAGTTGCAGATGTTAGTGCATACACTCCTGATTATGCACCAGCCATGCTTTGCACACACATTGGATAAGAATACAGACATATATCCAAGGACAACACACTATAATATGCCAAAAATACACATACATAGATGTGTGGAAGGAGTGATTGTGACAAAGAGCCATCCATCATGAGGCCTGTCCCACCCAGCACATAGCAAATTGCTACAACCACATTATATGTAAATGTCACTCACTGTAGAAATTAGCCACTGGTATCTGTCAGCATTACAGACTATGTGATGCAAGTAATAGCTGTGCAACATGACTGTACAAGGCAATAGTCATCTAGCAGCTGTATACATGTACCTGAGGAATATAGCCCTGCGTGTGCCTGCATGTGGTGTGTCATCCTTTTGATGAATGGGTTATGGCCCATGCACACACACTGCCCTCCCCATAGCCCTACTATGACAAGCCTGCTGATGTCACTCTCTGTGAAATACACCTTTGGGAATGGAGTAGCCCAGTAATCTATGTGGTGCATCCAAAAACTGCATAATGCTTAATACACCTTTGGGAATGGAGTAGCCCAGTAATCCCTGTGGCGCGTCCTAAAACTGCATAATGTTGTAGTGTGATAAACTAGTTAGGTAGGAGTTCTAATCATAGACATGGCAACTGTGTGTGTGTGTCTCTGTGTAGGGAGCAATGCTTTTTAGACTAGTCACACTCACTATATTTCAAATGCCCTACTTTGGCAAGGCTTTTGATGTCATTCACTGTGAAATACACCTTTGGGGAAGGTGTAGACCAGTAATCTCCATGGTATGTCCTATAACTCCATAATGCTGTAGTGTGATAAACTAACTAGGTAGGAGTTCTAATCCTTGACATGGCACCTGTGTTTGTGTGTGTCTGTGTGTAGGGAACAATGCTTTTTAGGCTAGTCACACTCACTACAATTCAAATGCTCCACTTTGGCAAGGCTGCTGATGTAATTAACTGTGAAATATACATTTGGGAAGGGCGTAGCCCAGTAATCTCCGTGGTGCATCCCATAACATTGGGATGCTGTAGTGTGATAAACTAGTTAGATAGGAGTTTTAATCCCAGACATGGCAACTGTGTGTGTGTGTCTGTCTGTGTAGAAAGCAATGCCTTTTAGGCTAGTCACACTCACTACAATTTAAAATGCCCTACTTTAGCAAGGCTGCTGATGTCATTCACTGTGAAATACACCTTTGGGGAATGTGTAGCCCAGCAATCTCAGTGGTGCATCCTATAATGGCATAATGCTGTAGTGTGATGTAGTATTTTGGTAGGGGTTCTATTCCCACAGATGGCAAGTGTGGATGGTTTTGTGTGTGTTTATATGTCTGTGTAGGGAGCAATGCTTTTTAGGCTAGTTACACTCACTACAATTCAAATGCCCTACTTTGGCAAGGCTGCTGATGTCATTCGCTGTGAAATAAACCTTTGGGGAAGGTGTACTCCAGTAATCTCTGTGAAATGTCCTATAATAGTGTAATGCTGTAGTGTGATATAGTACTTTGGTAGGGGTTCTATTCCCACACATGGCAAGTGTGTGTGTTTGTGTGCGTGTATCCTTGTCTGTGTAGGGAGCAATGCTTTTTAGGCTAGTCACACTCACTACAATTCAAATGCCCTACTTTGTAAAGCCTGCTGATGTCATTCACTGTGAAATACACCTTTGGAGAAGGTGCACTCCAGTAATTTCTGTGGTGCGTCCTATAACAGTGTAATGCTGTAGTGTGATATAGTACTTTGGTAAGGGTTCTATTCCCACACATGGCAAGTGTGTTTCTGTGTAGAGTGCAATGCTTTTTAGGCTAGTCACACTCACTACAATTCAAATGCCCTACTTTGGCAAGCCTGTTGATGTCATTCACTGTGAAATACACCTTTGGGGAAAGAGTACTCCAGTAATCGCCGTGGTGTGTCCTATGCCTCTGTAATGCTGTAGTGTAATAAACTACTTAGGTAGGAGTTCTAATCCTGGATACGGCAGGTGTGTGTGTTTGTCTGCATTTGTCCTTCGTATCCTATGTGGAGGTGGCTTTGAGTATGTAACAATTGGACTAATTGCGGATCAGGTTTTGCAAATTTCTTATATGGTGGCCCTATTATATGTCACATTGTCCACCTTACAAGGATAACAGATGTGAAATAGACAAAAAGCTGGGGTGGCAATCCATTCCTCTACATGTGACATCAAGGCCTAGCGAACAATGTTAGCAACCCTTGTATTACACAGAGAACACTCTCAACCCATGTCTCATACACAAACACACTTGCCTAGGCAACAATTGCTATGTTGGTAGTACCCTGCATATTGCCCACATATAGTAACCATGGTGTGATTGCAGTGGATGACAGAGGGCATGGCACCCTGTCCATCGGTAACATATGCGCGTTACATGCAGATAGCGTGCCTTCACTTTGTTCCCCACTGGATGCCTGCAACACCTGTGGTACCATCAAATGTGACCCACAAAGGACATACCATGCCTTATACACATGCCCTGTATGAACAGATGCCACTGACACCAGGGAATACCTGTATCATGCTATCAATGTAGGTGCAGGGTCAACCTCCTGTCAATTACCTGCTCCCAGCACATGAGGCCAGGACAGGCACATCTGATTATAACAATCTGTGTACACAACATGGGCCAGACACCCCAGGTACAGTTCCACATGTCACTGTACATGCATGTGGGATGTGTGCACATCTCAGACAGCGTCCACGTCATGGAATAAAGAACACATACATGGCAAGCATCGAACAGCAATGGCCACACACAATTGTTACCCAGGTGATTGGATGGTGAATACAATACCCACCTGTGTTGGCCATTCCAGACACTACACCCCTGAGCCACACTGTAGACCATTGTCATGTGGCATGATGCCAAGGTATACACTTCACCTAGCCTTGTATAGCCTTCTGGCACAGTCAACCACTACGCATCCAGGAAGCAATGCATGCATGCATGTCAGTACTGGCACCCTGTGTCTGTATGGAGTATGATGCTTTTGACCACATTCGCACTCACTACAACCCCCATTGGCATACTGAAGCATGCTGTCTGATGTCAGACACCTCCACATATGCTTTGCCTATATAACCTCTGTATAACCCCTGTGGTGTATGTGATACCTGCATAGTACTGTATTGTGGCAAACTAACTAGTGAGGAAGTGTATTCCAGACCCTGCCAAGTGTGTCAATGTGTGTGAGTCCCAGAGAGAGTGTGGCTGTGTTGACACTGACACCTATCCATGCGGACAGGCACATGTACTACACCTACCGTATCACTACCATATCAATGTTGCAGCTGTCACTCACCATCACATATATGTTTGGAGAGCTTCTTGATATGTTATCTATGTGGTGCATCCAATAACTGCACAGACATATGATAGCAATACATAGTCAGTCAGGGGTTTGATACCCTGTACTGGTAGGTGTGTGACACAAACATGCAAAGGTTTTACTCTCCCACCCCCTTGCTGGTTTATCTTTGCCTCGGTCTGCCTCTCTCACTCTCTGGTGGATATGGAGAACTACACCTGCTTTCCTTAGGCAGCAGCATGTGTTCTGTAAGTGATGGTTATGATCAGCTGATGGCCTCTGCACAAATTGCAGCCCTCCTCTAGCTGATTGCATATGGAACAGCTGTGGTAACATTCCCATAGCCAATCCAATTGTATTGAAACACACTTCAATATCTAGGAACATATGTTGGTGTTAGGCCTTTACATTCACTGTGAGCAGAACCTAGATCTGGTGTTTGGCAAACAGCATCACAGATGGATTGGGGATTCACCTCTAACAACATACACTGTGGAAACAGGCCAACACATAGGAGGGGTGTGTGCCTGACATGACTACAGAATGTAAGTGTTGCTATTCTGCATTTGGAGTAATGTTGGTTTAATAGGGTGTGTGTGGATATGACTGGTCTACATGTTTTAATACCTGTCATGACAGTGCTATGTTTCTGAGGAAACCCCCATCTGTAGGGTCATCTGCAGACTGGGCAGTGTGTGTTGCCTTTTGTTTCTTGTGTTACTCACAGAGCACCTATCTGTGAACTGCAGAAGCATAGTGTGAGGATTGCAGTCAGTACATGGTGACAGCCATGAGACTTACTGACTTCATATCCCTCATAGGACATGTTACAACAAACCATGTTACAACAATAAATGTATGAGGTTATCACAGCAACATGTCAATATTGGCCCTGTGTTTGTGCCTCCAGCCACAACTCTGTCAACCGTTGTACATATGTAATGCAATAAGAGGTACATATGTTCTGTACACCATAATTTATTTAATTTATTGACATCATATCTGATAACAAGCCAGTGAGATATCAGACTGCTACTCATGTTGTGATTAGTAGGGGTTATATGTGAGTATGTGAGGACATAACCTGGGCATTCTGTGGTTGTGTGTACAGTACTGAGATCTGTGTTCTTATGGAGATTGTCGACAGTGTGTGTATTGTGAATATGTACCTTGGCCTGTGTACAGACTGTGGTAGATGTCATTGTTCTTGGTCCTGTTCTATCTGATGTAACATGCTGCTCCACTGTATGTTACCCTATCAGCTCACATGTTTGTAGGGCCAAACACAAACATGTCCCATACCACAGACAGGCATCGGACCACACTGTGTAGTGGCCCAATATATGTAGGGTTAGTGTGTGAGTGGCACATATAAGGATGGTGTTGATCAGACATCCATATACTGTAATATTATGCTAGCTTACCATATGTGGCTTTGGCTGTGTTCACATTGGTTGTGGTTATGCACTTTCACAAAGGTGTATGTTACTCTGTGCTGTGACATGCCTGTAGAGCCTGCTATATATGCAGGTACATGTGTATTCCCCCATAAGACATGTAGGCCAGTGTTGTGGCAGTCTGCCTGTAGCCTGCACAGTGCTTTGTTACATGCCTAGCAGCTTAGTGCACTTGCCCAGTGTGATGTTATGTCCAGATACTTACCAGATGTACTGATGCCAGGCCACCATAACAGTCATGTATGTCAGACAAAGCAGTGGGATGCTATACAGATGTATGTCACTATCTAGTGCAGATGCGTCCAACCTGCGGCCCGCGGGCCGCATGCGGCCCTCAGACCTCTTCCATGCGGCCCCCAACCTCTAACTGTAACATCGATATATGCATGCCCCAAAAAACTTTTTTGTTTTGTGCTTTTCACGCCCGTGACCTATAACTCTTTCGGTGTGTGCATGCACCAAAGCACCATTCTAGTTTTGATTTTTTTGCGCCAAAGAAGGATCTGTGTGTTCCCGCCATTATTTCGTGCCAAAGAATCAGTGTGTGTTCTTGCTGAAGAGGGACTCGTGTATGGAGTTTCTGTCATTGCCTTTGAAAGGGACAGCGCTTACCTGTATTAATAGGTAAGTACAGACGCAGTGAATGAGTGAGTACATGCAAGAAAGCAGAATGTTTGTGCATGTGAAAGTAGAAGAGTGTACGTGTGTATGTATGCATGACAGAGAGACAGAGAGACACACATGCACAAAGAGGCTAATGATGATCAATCTACCTACTGAGCACAAACAAGTCAGCTCACAAACATATCACATATTAAAAGTACACTTTCATTAAATTGTGGCTTTCCTAACAGAGTGTTGTATTGAATATGAAATCATACTTCTCAACTGTATGGATTTTCACTTCATCTTTCAATTTGTGCCTTTTTCCTAGGAAATAAAATTAGTCATCCAAGGTAATGCAGTTCCAGGGAGTAAGAATGAGACAGCAGCCTAAGGTTAATGGGTCAATAGTGGATTGACTTTGTGGGATTGTAGCATATAAAGTGGATCTATATTAGATCACCGAATGCTTGGGTAAGCGAACGGTGATTAATGGACCCCATGTAAGCGAAAGCTTACAAAACCGCTGTTCCAAGGAAAAAAAAAAGCACATTAAAACATGAGATTAAGTGGGGGGCTTCGCGCCCCCCACCCCCCCCCCGCCATGGGAGGCTGTGCCCCTCACCCTCCCTACTTATATATACCAACTCCGAGACTGCACTACAGTGCCAAAATGACAAAGTACTGAAGCAGCCAAGCAAATTCTTTCCCATGGAATGAATTTGCTTACATGCCGCTTCAATATTTTGCAGTTTCGGTTTTGTCAGTTCGACCAAGAAGCATTTGAAAACATGCGTCTTTGGTCTGCTGATAGGAACCCTATAAAGTTGAATTGTTTTTTTTCTGACAAACAAAAAAGCACCCAGTACTGTTTTGTCATTGGTGGGTTCTAAGCAGTGGCAGATTGGACAACAATAAGTATAACTCTGGTGGATCATCAATACTGGTAAATCAGGTGGGCCCAATGTCATTTTTTAAATGTTGGGGAGTTTTAGTGTGTATGTGTGTGTTTGTGTGTTGGGTGGGCTGCAACTGTAGATGATTATTAAAGACAGAGACTTACGGACTGTGGAGAATGTTATTTGTTTCAAAACCTGATACTTGGGTACCAGGCATGCCAAAAGTAGATTTGTTAAGATATAGCTTCTTGCCATTTGCAGTGGATGGATATTTACATTTAATGGACAATGCTAGCAGTATGAGTGTGGTCCTGTAGGGATCTGGAGGATGCCAGGTCTACCACTGCCAATGTCTTGTAAAGTGACCTGGAAATGGAGATTGGGATGTTACTGAAAAAAATACAGTAAGTGGCCTTAGAAATATAGTTTAATTAAACAAAGTGCACTTGCAATTTGCAGGCCATAATTTAATTTATTTCAGGTAGTCCAGATCCTGGTAGATTGTATCCCATTAGACTTAGTTAGGGAGAGCTACCATTTCTGGGAAATAAGCAGCCCTAGTTTCAGTGAAAGCTCTGTGGTTGTTTGCAGGTAGGAAGTTGCAGGATGTGGATGCAATGTGTTTTATTTATTTTTAATGCATTTGTCCTTTCAAAGCATGGTTTTCTTTGTTGCAAAAGAAGGCAGGATTGAATGAGCCATATAATGCTTACCTGACAATGATGGGATAGAAAGATTATAAGTGATGTATAATGTTTGCAGCTACAGTTGTTTCAATGGTGTCTGTGATGCATAACTATTTTTGGGCCTGTGTCCCACTTTTATTTTTCTCTTTCTCCAGATTTCTTGCTCTAAGATTGAGAGGTATGGTTCCATATTAAATCAGAAGGTTGTATTTACCTTGGAAGACTTTTCAGCATAATTACGAGAAACAGAGCCTTTTTAATATATTTGCTTATTTCCTGTATAAACTGCCATGTAACCTTGCAAATAACCTTCTTATTAAACTACTTTAATTCTTTTGGAATTGACAAGTATGCCTCATTGGTTCGGACGTAAGCATAGAGTGCTAATGTGACAGCTTAGTAAACTCAGTCTATGAATAACTTCTGCCCAAATTAAAATGTCTGAATGTCAAATGGCTTTAGACTGGAGGGAAGTTATATATTTACTCCAGTTTGTAGTATGATCTTAGAGAGTTTATAGATTTCTGTTGATTTACTTTTTACTGAGCAGTTGTTTGCTAATTTATTGATGGTCCTTTTGGCGGTGGGAAATTAGTCGGATGAGTCCATCTGTAGTATGATTTTTTTCAGATATTTTTACTTCCAGACAATTTCATTCAGTGAGTGTGTGTCATGTGATTACTGAGGTTGCCTATTTTAGAAGTAGGGGTTCCTTTTGTGTGTGTGTGTGTGTGTGTGTGTGTGTGTGTGTGTGTGTGTGTGTGTGTGTGTGTGTGTGTGTGTGTGTGTGTGTGTGAGAAAGGAGAGAGATTTAATATGTATACTGAATATATTTTTGCAAATGGAATTCTTAGTTAAATAGGCCCCTCTTCTTGGGCAAGTAGACTTGAGTAACCAATATTAGATCTTAGCCATCCAGCTAAGAAAGTTTAGTATGTAGATTTTCCATCTGGTTTGCTGAAGGCTATGCTACTTACTCAAGGAGTACGTTTATGGCTATCCATCCATTTGTCGTGTTGCTGAACTACATTGTTTGATAATGAAAAAAAACATTTTACAGAAGTTGAAGTTTTTGTATCCAGAACCTTTACATACAGAGTGGCTTGTTTATGTTGCAGTGAAGGCTGTGGTCTTTGTAGCAAGCTTTTTAAGTATAATATAACCAGTAATTCTAAGGTGGAGGAAGTCTCTTAAGGCAGGATCTTTCTTAGCCTGGAAAGCAAGCCAGTGATGAAATTTATAGGGGCCAGTGAGAGGCAGAGGAGAGCAAGAAGCATTTTAGTTTGTTTGGATAACTAAGTGAACTCAGTCCTTTGACGTTTTTTGTCAGAAATGGGTGTAGTCTTTCTTTTGGCAGGGTGTTTTGCTGAGGCACATGCCAAAAGGGGCTTTGCACTCAGTAATGGCTCTTATAAAGCAAGAATACAGGGATGTTATGACCACCTTGTCCCTGGATGAGATACCCTTACTAATGAGGTGGGCCATGTAAAAAGCTTTCCGTACAATGGAGACAACATGGTGGTCAAAAGTTAGGTTTCTATCAACCTGGGTGTCCAAGCACCTCACAACTGATTGCATGCTTACAACATTGTTATTAATGTGATAATTTGTGGGGACATCACTCTCTCCAAAGGGGATGATAATGCATTTTTGGCATTTAGCTTGAAGCCATGTCATTTGTTTGGGTGAGACCCTCTTGTAGCTTATTTGTTGTTGTGTGTTTTGGCTTTTCCTGGTTAGGGGTCGCCACAGCGGAACTCCGGTCCACAAATGATTGGCAGTTGATTTTTACGTGCTGAGTTGCCAGCCCTAACGCACAACCTTCAACGAAAGTACGCCCATTCACGCATGTCTCCACGCAGAAGACGCTCTGTCTGAGAGTCTAACCGGTCAGCATCTTACTGTGAGGCAACAACGCTACCACAGCACCACCACCGCGGATTCTTCTTGTAGCTTATTTAGAATTGTTTTATTAAGTCAGTAATCTGAATTATTTACTTTATTGCAAATTTGTTGGCTTATTTTTGTGCATTATAGTATTGTAGGGCTGCTAATGTTGACATTTTACATAGTTGGACTGCTTGAGAAATGCTAGTGCTGTAGTGAATATCTGTTTATTTGTAAAAAAAAAAAAAAAAGAAAATATATATATATATATATATATATATATATTAACTAAGATGTTAGAGTTAACTGTTAGATTAGAGAATTAGAATGAGAATTAGAATTTTAAGGCAAATATTAGGCACTTATTACATTTATTCATTGTTCGAATGCACCTACAGTACAGACAGGAGGTCGACTTTGGTCGCCCGCAGTAGCGAAAGAGTTAACTACATGATATATTTTATATACGGCCCCAAGACGATTTCTGTTCATTTAATGTGGCCCTGGCAAGCCAAAAGGTTGGACACCCCTGATCTAGTGGGTAGTATGTGGCCATGGTATCTCTGTACCAGTGATTATTATGTGTCAGAACACACAGAGGTGTGTGAATGCATAACCTATGGAGACAAATGTATACCAGTATTTACGTGATATACCCATCTACATGGCTGCTAACATCCACATTGTCAGGCTTGGTCCACATGTCTTGCACTAAGGGTTCTGTGTATACCTCTGGATTGACCAGAGTGTGTCAGACTGTCCACATTTATTGGCCATATATCTACTGTAGTCCAAAGGATCATTACTGTGCTAGCAGTAGTACTGTACTATGATATCCATAGGATGTCTGTCTGTAGCCAATGGCGCACATGTTAAAAGCAGATGTGACCTCCCACACACAACATGTCTGTGAAGACAACCCCTATCACAGTAGCAATAGTCTACACATACACCGTCAATATGTACATGACATCCCCTTGCAGTAAGAGGTTGGGACTACTGGGGCTGAGGTAGGGCTCCAATCCATGTTCAGGACATATGGTGAACATATATGTATATATACTTATCCATATATCTATATAGATATATACACATATACATATCGACATACACTGTCTACACATATACAGATAGAGATACATATGCAGATATACTTATGGATATCTACATATATATTGACAGTAACAGTATATCAGAATGGATATTTATGCACATATAGTTATAGATATCTACATATATATTTACATACATAGGCATATCTGTACACATAGGATGTGCATACATATATATCTATATATACATATATCTACATATATATATATATATATATATATATATATATATATATATATATATATATATATATATATATATATATATACACATACGAAGAGATGTACACATGGCCATATATATGTTGCATTATACAGATGTGTATACAGACATATGTATGAATATACATGTGTATGTACATGTAGACATATATCAACCTATTACATATATATATATATATATATATATATATATGTATATATATATATATATATATATATATATCCATATTTCTGTCATGTGTAAATCTCACGGTTGTGTATACTCTCCCAGATGATTCTCATCATATGCATCTGTTATGTGTACATTATGATAAAACAACATATGTGATGCAACAGTCATATTAATAACAAGCACTACACAATTGTGGAAGTAAAGTCAATTGTTCAATACTGATCCATATGTGCATTGACAGATATATTGGAAAAACAACAGCTGTTATCACAGTGGTCATGGCATAATGGTTAAGTGTTGTGACTTTACTGTACAGGGTCCTGGGTTCAAGGGCTGTTTATTTTGTTGCTGGGCAGAACAAGGGCTGTCGGATACAGAGTGGTTAAGGCAGTTTTGAGCAGCTTTAAGTGGGTTTGCATGGGTTTGTGTGAAGCTAAACAGTGCTAAGTTACTGGTAACCATACAGGTGCTTACACAGTGTAGGCTTTGCTTACCAGGGCACAAATCAGCTTAGCTGTTATATTGCAGCAATGTTGGTACCTGCTAAGCATGGCTTAGCCCTGGTAACCAGTTCACACCATCCAGTCTGATAACATAGCAGGGTAATGACATCTGTAATAAGTGTATGCAATGCAATGTACAATACATGCGCCTATGTGTTGTCATTACAGTAGCAAGGGGTGTGAGTGTCATGTGTGGGACACAGATGTATATGAGTCCTGTACAGCACTGTTATCTATGTGAATGTGTTACATCCAGGGGTAGTATCCCAGGGTATGTGCTGTCACACTCGCATGTAGTGTATCATGGCAGTACTACTGTTGACAGTGGTTACCCAGGCAAGAGTAGAGTGCCAAATGTAGTACTGACAACAGTCACACCTGCAGGCATAGCTAGACTCTGAGGCCTCCCTGTTGTATCCCTGGTGTGTGAGCTGTGTCACAGTATATAACCCCAACTGGGTAATGAACCGACATGTGGAATGTGATTGTAGACTACCGTCTGTGCAGCACATGATAGCAAGGGCTCCTGACATGTAGTTATGGCATACATATTGTTGCCAAATGTCTATCAACACATTTCATCCTACTGCATAGCTACTTGCCAAGCTGACTGTCAGTCCCTGTACAGATGTGCAGATGGCAGGTATCCAGCTGGGATATGTAAAAGCATCCTAAGCTTGATTGACACTGACATGCCTGCCCAGCTGTGTAGGAACTGGCACATATTGGAGAAAACACCCTGTACACTCCACATGCCATGGGTACCTCCACTACATTACCATTGGACGGTGCAGTGGTGCAGCGGTAGCATTGTCGCCTCACAGCAAGAGGTTTTCCGGTTCAATTCTCGGCTGGAGTGCCTTCTGTGTGGAGTCTGCATGTCCTCCTTGCGTTTGTGTGGGCTTCCTCCGGGTGCTCCAGTTTCCTCACACGTTACAAAGACATGCGTCTGGAGCATTTCTCCCCGGGCCTCCACTGAAAATTGGCTTCATTCCAAGTCAGACTTTCCCGGTTAATAAAATGTTAACGAAATAAATAAATAAATAAATAAATAAATAAATAAAATAAATAAAAAATTACCACAGTCAACAGAATATGCTTGGGTACAGGTCTCCATCACAGACATTAAGCATATGTTGTAATGCATGTTGCATACATGTCAACTTGATCACCTCAGTGGCCATGTGCAGGAGGTACCTAGAGGATTGGCCAATGCATGTCACTCTCACCATGAGGGTCACCACAGTAGTGTCTGTTGATAGATTGCCTGCTGCCACATGGCAGGTGTCAGGATACCACTGTACACACAACCCCTGCACAACCCATCTCTCCTTGGACAATAGCTAGGTACACAGCTATGGCCACCTGCAGCAATGCACCCCAGTAATGACACATGTGTACATGTGCATGACTGAGTATAGCAGTGTCTGTGTGCTAGCACACCTGTACTTGGAAATTCCATGAGGGCCTTCACAACCACCGTAAAACCCATTGCCATAGTCAGTTTTGGCTGCAGTTGTATGGGACATTACATGTACCCTGTTAAGCTCCTCTCCATGCCGGCTACACAAGCCTTGCAGTACCAGCACAACAGCACAAAGTGTTGTACAAATGGGTTGATAGGCATGGGATACCCATTGTGTTCTGGCAAGTGTGTGCATGTGTGTATGTCCGTATATCTGTAGGGTACAGCATTCTGAGACTACATACTCCTATTACAATTCCCATTGCCACATAGTAGGACAGATAGTTTTGTTGCTGCCCATAAGTGAAGCATGACAATGCAACACCCTACTATGTGTGTGGCATGTGCATTAGATGCATATCCATGCAGTACCACTGTTGGGATCTACAATGGGTTGTATCGCAGTCGTGACCAATGTGTGATGGTTGGTATGTCAGAGTATAATCATGGGCTTCAGGGAGTACAATATCCACTGGAGGATGTGAGTGCTGTGTACACTGTCATTACACCAAAGTACACCCGGTATATGTCCCATGTACCACGTTATGGTTACCACTGTCACCATCAACCATACAGGTAATTGATACCACAATCCAGGCCAGTTATGCATGTGCTGTGTGCAGCCTACCTGTAACACATTGGACACATTGTCAAGTTAGCTTGCAGTGATAGGCCCAGGTCTCCCGGATGTGTGTCTGCCTGTTATGTGTCTGTTAGTGTGTATATGAAGGTATGTCACACTATGTATTGTCCATATACACCCATTACATCCCCCATTAGCATATTGTACATGTCTGGGGATGCTCTGCATGTAACATGTGACCTGGAACACACCTCAAACTAAATGCTGTGTGGTGTGTGCAATGGACATCACACACTTCAGTAAATACCTAAGTCGGGGTCTAGTCCCAATGTTGCCAAGTAAGAGTGTGTGTGTATGTGGATGGGTCTACATCAGGTTGCAGATTATACATGCCCCGGCGGTTCACCTATCCATGTGGCATAGGCAATAGCTGTTATACAAACTTGTGACATGTGTTCAACTGTACCCCAGGTATGTCACAGCCATGGTGTCACCACAGTGCCATACCCCATTGTGGAATATGACTGCAGACCATCCTCGTGCTGACACATGCACACCTACAACACAAATGGATAACATTATAGAGACCACAATCAACCAATGTTACTAACAGCTATAATGCATCATTGCTGGATGGCTACACTACCTGACATGTATGCATTACACTTTACTACTTACAACGTGTTACACTGCAGTACTGTGGTACACTGTAGTACAGTCATCGTGTGAATCCGAACCATATTAGCCTGTCCCTGCATCGATGGTATGGATGACAGGGATGTGGCACAGGTGTCATCATATGCACAGGGTGTGTTGTTAGTTTGCCAGAGGACGAGGGTGGGCCATACATTTGACACCATGTGTGTGGGTGAGGGGTGTACTGAGGTGAACTGGGCATGGTGATGTTGTGTGTGTAGGCATGGGGTTGCCCTCGGTGTGTTTGTATAGTGTGTGGGTATGCATGCACACAGTTTTGCCATGTGGCTGCCCTACACATGTGTTTATGGACAGCTGCAGACCATACCTGGCAGGGTGTGCAGTTCACTGCCTCCGGCCAAGGACATGTGGACTGTGCCTGCCAGGGGTTCCATGGGCACATTCAGGTACAGGCTCTCACCTGACAATGACAAATGTCCGTTGGAACCAAGTACCTCCTGGGTCTGGCCAGGACCATGTGCTCATGGTCTGCTGTGGTGTGGTGGGGACAGCACCCTCTCACACAAAGTGCTGGGACTGGTACTGCCACTGCGGGAGCCCCTTGTTGTCCTAGCACATCCACATTGACTGCCAGCTATTGTCATTGTTGGCCTACGTCCACGTGGCCATCACCATATTCCCACCACATGTTCAACCACGGACAGACCATGGTCGATGAAGGCCATCATGTCACCAAATTGTCTATGAACTCAGTTAATGCACGGATGTCACCAGCCAGTTCACAGGCATTGTCACTTGCAGATGCGAGAGCAGCCCTCTGCAGTCTCAGGCCCTGTCTGGTGTAATGTTCTATATGTGCCTGCACCGCCATGACAGCCTGAAACATACACCTGCTAGTACCAACTGTGTCGCAGTTGCCAGGGGCATGAGGACCAGTGGCCCTACCACGATCACCCTGGGACATCTGCCTCTGTGGTGCCCTGCCAGACATCTGGCTATGCCTGCTGCGACCAGACACAGTAGGCATGTTTACCACACTTTCCTGTGCACTGCCACCAAACGCCAGCTGTCCCTTCGCTATGGCCACTGGTGATAGGATATGTATAGGCACTGAAACTGTGTGCAAGGTTGGGGTGGCTAAAAGGGGGATATGAAATGATGGTGCTGTTTCGGCCCCCTGACAATCCCACCTGTGCCTCAACAGTACTATCATCATCTTCGGTGTCTGTATGGACACCAACATCAGATTGCATGCAGAAGGGACCCTGACCCACCTCGCCACCTGTGGGGGAAAACAATAAATGCACTTTAAAACCTGTACAACATTGCAAAACAGCACACACACACACACACACACACACACACACACACACACACACACACACACACACACACACACACAAAACCGTAATACCTACCTGTCCATGACTTTACAGACAGTCTCATGTATCTTTCCATGTGTTCCCCATCCTGCATCACACTTGGTAACATACACACAGTGATACTACTCATTAACATATCAGTCCTCTAAATGCCTAGAAAAGTGATCACAACACAAAACCTGTTACTACATTACCTGTCTGACCTGTGTGTAGTGGTTTTAGATGGCCTCACTGCTGTCATTCAGTGTTCATCCTTTGTATGTCCGGACATAATGAGCATGGCACCTATATGTGTGGGCTACTATGTTCACTCCATAATATCACACACTGTGGCATGTGTATATATTGCTCAGTACATGCCAGATATGCTGCTCAATCAGCCTATCATGTGACAACTGTAATATATGGATACACTCCCTGGTGTTGACTAGTACTTCCCCAATGCATCTGTAGGTTTGCATATGTGGGTTGTCAGTCATCTCTCTGCTAAATTCGATAGTAAGGGTATACCTGGTGTCTACCTTCCCCCTCAATGCCTGTTCCATGCTACAGACCTTATTATACTATCAGCTGTCCTGTGATTACATACATGACAAGCATTCCTGGTGTGTAATGTGGCAGTCCATGTCCATGTACTGCCCGATCCCAAAGGGAGGTACTGCTGTATGAACAACCCCACAATCGTACATGTGCATACATGGCTACCCACACAAACACACACACACATGCAAACATGCATCCTACATGCATCAACCTACCTCCACTTCATCAGAGTGACCCTACTGACAAACTAACTACCCACCAGGACACACACACACACACACACACACACACACACACACACACACATACAGGTGAGGTTGCACAATGATAATACACACAGTCCTCCTATTACCCATCTGTCAACATGCATAACATATGGTACACAACATCATGCAGTGCAGCTATAGTCAATCCATGCTAGCAACAGTATACATGTGTGTGATGCATGTGCTCTGTCACTAGGTGATGCCTCTTCCCCTGGATACCACTGCACCCATGTACACAGTATTGCTGTGCACCTGTTCTGCACCCTGCCATGTACTGTGCACCACACTTCACAGGTGTACAACCCATAGCTGAATGTGTTGTACTGTGTCACAGTTATGTCAGCTTTAATGCTCACAGCCCCTATGTTTTTCAGCAACACATACGTGGGATGATATGTGGACAGATGTCATTTGTGAATGCCTGATGTCTGATTTACAGCTCTCAACATCAGCTAACCATGTATGACAAATCCAATACTATTACACTGACAACCATCAGAGCATACCATGGCTATGGGGGGGTGTACACACCCTTATTGATAGGATGCACTCATACTTAATCTGCCATGGGACCACATCACCGCATATCTTAATAGTACATCAGCCTGATATGTGACATATGTCCTGTACTTTCAAATGCAGTGTCTATGGACTGTGTTAGGTGTGCAGATGCTGCCACGATGCATACACTCTGTGGGCATATGTGTGCACACCCTTATTATGACGGTTTATTGCGCCTATTGTTATGTGTACTACAGCAGTCACTACTCCTAGCAGGGGTATACTAGCATGTGCCATCTGCATTTGCCAGTGTATGTTCAGTCTGCCCTACACATGTCCCCCTAATATGCATGATTGCAAGATGTACTCATGCACATCCCTTGGTGTTCACACACTGCCATCACTATTGCTGTGGGGGTAGGGTTATGTCTGCCACAGTTCCTGAACCTGACAATGTTCAGATACAGCCATTCCTAGCATCCTTAGGATCCCTGCTGCAGTGCACTGGTGTGTCATGCTGACCCACTCCACCTTCAGCCTTTTTGCAGATGCTTGACAAGTAAGGCCTACACATGTGTGTCAGTTTGTAGTGTCCCATACAGTGAACACCACATGTTACAGCCTAGTCCCAGCTGATAATGTGGACCACAGTAATACCTTATGCCATAGTGTAAATCTGCAGCAGTTGCCCTTGTCCTACAGTTATATACAAGGGTGCTGCACTGTATATGGGTGTTGTTCCAAACATTTCTCTACTGTAGGCCATGTCTCCCACCATTATGTTACCCCCTGTGGACACATTCCACAATGACAGGATGTTAGTTATCTTGCAGGTGTATGACATACCCTTCCAATACCCCATCATGGTCACCACTGTGATGCTGTGCATTTAACAGCAACAATACATGCACATGTACAGCATGCATTCTGGGTAGGTGTGTTAGATGTGTGCATGGACTATACCATAGCCATTACATGCCCGGTGTATTGGCAAGCATCTATATAAACCATACTCACCAGCTACAGGCTGCTGCCTTGGTGGCATACTGAAGGGACCTACATAAAAGGGTGAGAGATGCAAAGTCAGTGGCCACACCTGTGGCATTGCTACAGGATGCGTGCAGCATTACAATACATCAACAGTACATGTCCACAATGCTACCACATATGCACATCTGTTTATCACTACTATATAGCAACAAACTATATCTATGATATATAAAAAATAAATAAAAACGTACTCCGGCAAACTATAAAGGCTGTCCAATACCTGGTCGTCAAAGAACTGCCACGTATAAGTTTAAATAGATTTAATGTACAGTCAAACACGAAACATAAAACAAATATATAATAACAAATCCTTCATTAAACAGATAGATTAAGCGCTTTCGTCTCCATATAAACTTATACGTGGCAGTTCTTTGACGACCAGGTATTGGACAGCCTTTATAGTTTGCCGGAGTACGTTTTTATTTATTTTTGGTTGATTTTTCGAAAGTTTGGTTATCAGTTATATCTATGATATGTCAGATATGCATGCTCTACCTGTACACATGGACATGTATACGCAACAGTGGTCTATTGATGTGCTCTGTGGCCTTACCTGCATGCTTCTTGGCTGGTGTGTTGGTAGCACCCACCTCCACAAAGGTGTCCAGCGGTTGGTGGCTATGTGGACAGGCACGTGCCACGAGGCTAGCTAGGAGCTCCTCCACATGTGTCAGGGAGGATGGTTGGCATGGCCCCCCCACGTGGTGAGGTCATCCCTCTGGACTGCAGCAGCATGCCGACAGTCATTGCAAAGCAGATCAGAACAATTATGCCGGACCTGCTCATAACTGTGGTTGTGCAGTCTGACATCATTGAACCTGTGGACTAGGTCGTTCCACAGGGCGGTCCACTCCTGCTGATCATGGGTGGCCTGTCCAAACAATACAGGGCAGTGCTGTATGAAGTGGTTCTCCAGAATGTCGTTTTCAGCTGCTGAGTATGCCAGAAGCCTTCCATGGGACATCTTGCCTGAAAGACATAAAGATGGACACAGGTATGAGCAAGTCATGCAGCAAGGTTACCACAGTTCTTAATACACATCACTGTCACCCCCCAACCATATCAGTGACAACAGACTGTACACACAACTCAATAAGTATGACTACAGCATACCTACCAGTGGGACAGATATTGTATTGTACCACACTTTGTGCAATGTGTTTGTAGCCATGTTCTCTGTGTGGACACTATCATTGCTGGCCTGTTACAGACTATTCACCTGCATACCATTGTCAGGGCCACTATAGTTCCATGTATGCCTGTGGTATCCTTCCTATGTGGTTGCTGCACATGTGACATTCTGTGTTATTGAGGTTATCTATGCATGCTGTTGGACATGTTTTGGGATTGTCTAGGCTATTACTACCGACATATGTTCTATAACAGTGACACAATAGCATTTATATGTACTATTGGCCAGCAGAACCACCTCTCCAAACTTATCTTCCTATGTTTCCAGGCCATATCACATGTGTGACCCACCCTGGGGCCTCTTCATGTACTGGTCCAGCAATACCTTCAGGTGTAACCAACTCAGGGGATGCTGTCCCCCCCCCGGGGGACACACACAGAAATGTTCTTGTCCCCCGAGGTCAGGTCCAGGGTCTGTTCCATAACAGGCTCCACAGACACATGTGGGATGTGCTACATCACCTTGAGCCACCCAGTACACATTCACATGGCCCACATGCTCCTCCTGCTCAGCTTCCAGGCCAGGCACCTTTGGGAAGTGGACTGCTGTTGTGAATATCAGTGGGTGGGAGGCTTGTTCCCATTATGTCCATGTTGGGGCCCATGGGGCATCCACTTCACAGACCACACACACCATCCAGGGTGTTTACCCACCACATGTGTCACATACCACCCCTGTAGGCTGTCCTCTATATCTACCAACCCTGACCACCTCCACAACTATACCTGCCATACTTCCCCATATTCCCATTCCATACTTCACAGACAAGGGCAATGTGGTCCCAAGGGGTTTACATGTGACATACCCAACCATGTTGCACACACTGACATCTGTAGATATCTGTGTGTATTGCTATGTGTGCTGTTTCCTCACACATAGCATGCAGCACTGTGGTGGTAATATACGGGACATGTATTTACATACATATATGTTTGTGCATGTGTTTGTATATATGTATACGTACATATAGGTATATATCTATATATTTGTAGATATATATGATGTATATATGTGTTTATATATATTTCTACACATGGGTATCTGTATATTTGTGGACATACATGTAGATATATATGTGTGTGTGTGTGTGTGTGTGTGTGTGTGTGTGTGTGTGTGTGTGTGTATATATATATATATATATATATATATATATATATATATATATATATATATATATGGGTCTAGGACATTTCACCTAAAGCACATTTCGCCTAAACTCAAAATCGTGTGCACTTTTCACTGAAAGCACAATTCACCTAAAACACACTTCACCTAAACACATTTCACCTAAAGTTGCAGATGGCCTTGTCCTCACTGTTGTGCGATACTGGAGTTAGTATATATAGCAGAGGGGGGTGTGGGTGGCACCGCCCCCCACACATGTTAAATATTTTGAAGTATATACATGGATACTTGCACTTTCAATATATTACTCTTTTTCAAATATAATATCTACTACTCCACACCCCCCTACTATATATACTAGCTCCAGGGTTGCACTACAATGGGGACAACGCCATCTACAACTTTAGGTGAAATGTGTTTAGGTGAATTGTGTTTTAGGTGAATTGTGCTTTCAGTCATTTGTGTTCAGTCATTTGAGTCTAGGCGAAATGTGATTTAAGTCAAATGTCCTAGACCCATATGCATACCTATATATGGGGTACATTCAGACATCAGGTCCACAATCTCACAACACCTTCCTGCACAGCTGCACTGTTCTGCCTTGCTACAACACAGACAGGTGCCACATATGGACACAGCCTGACATTAGGGGGTTATATGTAAGGCCAGATTGCAGGTAAACCTATTACACACCTATGGCATTCCTGCATGCTATAATACAGGTTAACCTAAGTATCCTGCAAGAGGTGGGCTGTGGAACCCACGTGTCCATCATTATGGCATTACTTCCACCACCAGCTATTGGCCACAGTAATATACATACTTCCCATTACACAACACACACTATGGTGGCTTACATCTTGTCAGTCAGTGCTGCTCTGCAGGTTGATGGGTCTGGCCCACTACCCACAGGGACATACTCTATTGTTCTTAGCAGTTGTTCAGCTGAACATCCTTACAACAACACCGGAAGGCACATATAAATCATTCCACATCATCTATCCCATTATTATGGACCAAGTACTATGGTCAATTACATGCATATCTACTTCACATACCTGTTCTGAGAATGAAGTCTCTTCTGGCTAGTTTGCTTGATGATGTTTTTTTTTGGTTGGTTGTTTGTGCCTTACACACACACACTCTCTCTCTCAATATATATATATATATATCTCAGTCTCTCTCCAGTAAATGGATCGAACTGCTTTGAATAGATTGAAGCATGGATTTTGTAGGTGATATACATGGTCAGGTGATGGCCTCTGCACCAATCAGTGTCCTCCACTTACTACTTGCATGCAGCATGCTGTGTAGTACTTCCAATGGGTTCCTATAGCAAAACTGAATGTTAAGAATGCCAAATACTGGAAGTCCGAACTTGGTAGTTTGAAAGTTGAGAATGTTGAAGCCGCGGAAACCAAATTCTTTCCCAGGGAAAGAATTTGGTTGTCCGTTTCTGTTGCTTCGGCATTTTCGGATCGGGTCAAGGTAATTGTATGAATGGGTAGTGACGGACTTTAGGGTTACGGCGCGGGTCAGGTAAGTGTGCGATAGTGATGGACTTTAGGGTTAGGGCGCGGGTCAAGTAAGTGTGTGATAGTGACAGACTTTAGGGTTAGGGCGCGGGTCAGGTAAGTGTGTGGTAGTGACGGACGTTAGGGTTAGGGCGCGGGTCAGTAAGTGTGCGGTAGTGACGGACTTTAGGGTTAGGGCTGGGTTAAGGATAGTGCATAGATAGTGGTGTATGTTAGGTTTAGTGTAGGTTTTGAAGGTGTTTGGTGTGATTGTGTTATGTGCGTGTTTTTCGGAACAGCAAATTTTTTCCCAGGGAAAAAATTTGCTGTTTTGAAGTTTCGATGTTATCCGAATTCGATCTTCCAAGTTCGAACTTATGGTGTTCGACATTTTGGAAGTTCAATTTCATGATATAGACCCCTTGTAATTGCCACTGTCATGGCAACCAACTACTGTACATCCCTACATCATGTGGGCGTGGTCCCTTTACCTTTCCTGTATGGTTGACATCCTTCCTGTGTGTGGGCAGCAGTGTTATAGACAGCAGGTAGCAATACCTCTTACAGGAGAACTTGCACACTTAGGCCAGCTCCACCTACATACCAGGCTTTGTACATATGACATGCTGTCAGGGGTTGTTATGTAGTGGGCTGTGAGTATGTCATGCTGCCATTCCTGCCATCATTCCACTGCTGTTGTAGCCCCCACACGTATTGTGGGGTTGGGTCCATATATGTGTGGGCTTCACCTACACAATACATGTGTGCCCTTATGCACCCCAGGGGCCTGTGCATGTAACAGTGGTATATGGTCCTGTATTATTCAGTCTATGGGGGGGGGGTGCACCATAACTAACCTAGGCTGTTACAACATGTGGGGGTATCAGGGGGAAGCGGCCTTAAGGTATCTGGATGTACATTATCATACAATTCACCTTGGGTAAATGCAGGCCTACTGCTTCCTTCCATACAGAAATGTTCTCTTTGTCAGTGTGATTGTGATGGTGTCAGTTATGCCTTGTTATGTAACAGATACATCCCATTGTGTCAACTGAGGTCTTTACCCCCTGGGGGTTGTGTACAGAGTGTAGATAGAGGCTGCTGGACTATACATCTACATTACTTACTGTTGATTGATTGACATCCTGTGACCCAGTCTGTCTTTACTATTGTACTACTTGAAGGCCTTGGCCTGGACAGCAACATATGTAAACCTTTCCAGACTACTGTATTAATATAACTGTTTCACAGTTGCATTACTCTGTTTATATGTATGTTAGTGTCTAAACAGCTATATGACATAGCATACCACATACCACCCCACTCGCCACCTCAGGTCAGAAAACAAAATTTTGCTGTCTGTAGTGAAACGCAAACTCTTAGCTGGCAAAATGCTATATTCCTATGCCATCTCCAAGCTATAGAACACTCTTCCTCCCCTTCTCAGAATGATCATGCCTTCTTCAAAAAATATCCTTAAAATTACATCTCTTCTCTTAATGGATACGCTCCTGTTCCCTACCAAACACCTAAACACCTGATCTCCCACTCTAGGTTCCTATCACTACCTACCTCCATAAATATTTCCACAAATTCTCTTCTCTTTCCTTCCTGCTTCTCTCTCTCCCACCTATTTCACACTTCCGTCTCAATCTTCTTCCTCCTGATAGGTACTTCTATATCTACACCACTGTGCTTCTAACCTCATACTACTATATACCCCGTATCCTGCACATATCCCATAAACTTCCTCATCTTCCTTTCCTGCTCACTATAATCTATTTACTTTGTCATATCTACTACCTCATCATCACACTGTACCTTTCCACTTTCTCCATGTTCCACATATCTACCTCCCACCTTACATGCATCCTATGCACTTCCTTTCTCTCCAACACACTAACACCTTTGATAGAAGTTAATATGCTAATAGTTCATGTGCATAATCTCTGTTACACATATGCTCTTGACACTTGCTTTGTAAATATTTTCTATGTATCAACATTGTTCATTTTTATTTTATTGTCTATTGTATGCAATTTTGTTTTGCTATGTATATTGTGGAGCTTTTCTCCCTGGGCCTCCACTGAAAATGGGCTCTTCTTAGGCTCTTCTTAGGCCCAGTAGACTTTCCTGGTCAACAAATGCAATAAATAAATAAATAAAATAAATAAATATACAACTGTAATGGTACACAAATAAAGCTTTCCCATGTATACACATCTGTCTGTGGTGTTATATCATTTGACCTCTCTGTGGGTATATGTTGCAGGCAACAATTGTCATGTGTATGGGTGGCTCATACAGTGTCCAGTTGGTAAGTTGGCAACTGTAGGCAAAGTGGCTGTTCCTTATTGTGTGCACCTTCTACATATGCATCTTCCTATACATATCTCTGTATGTGTATGTGTAGTTACATATATATCTATATATCTATCTCTCTCTCTCTCTCTCTCTATATATATATATATATGTGTGTGTGTGTGTGTGTGTGTGTGTGTGTGTATCTGCATATATGTATCTGTGTATATGTATCTTAGGAATGTTGATTGCTTCCACATTGTACATTCCCTATGGTAGCCAGACTGTACTGCATGATATATTACTGATACCAGCCTGACATTATACAGGTGGGATGGAGTACTGTTAACATCTTCTTGTGCCCATGCTGTGTCGGGTCCTGGCTATGGCATCTGCAGCAGTTAGTATTGTATTGCAGGGCAGACATGTTTGGCTGTGGGGGATATCTATATGTACAAGACGTATGTTATTTGGGCCCCCTCACTCCCATTAATGGTGCATGTATATATATACACACACACACACACACACACACACACACACACACACACACACACACACACACACACACACACACACACACATACACACACACACACACACACACACACATATCTACATGTTGAAATACATTTACTGTACTGTTGAATGACTGGGCTGGATGATATGTTTGTGAAAATATCAGGGTTATGTATATCGGACGTGGCTTAGTGGTAAATCACTTTGGCATTGTTGTGCAGGGTCCTGGATTTGAGCATTGCATAGGCTGTTTATTTTGCTGCTGGGCAAAACAAGGGTTGTTGGATACAGAGTGATTAAGGCACTTTTAAGCAGTTGTAAGTGGGTTTGCACGAAGGTAACCACTGCTAACTTCTGGTTACAGTTTCTTAATACTGATTTAGCTTCTCAATTGCTTAAGCTGTGTAGGCATTGCTTACTCCCGCGCAAACAGGCTTAAACCCGCTTACTGCTGCTTAAAAGTGCTTACTCCCACTAACCCCCACACTAATTTCTTTAAAAGAAAATAAATAAGGGTTGATAGGAAAGTAGGGAAAAAGGGGCACAAAGAGGGAAAGACAGTGGGGAAAATAGCTAGGGATGTGCAGGAGGGTGTAAGGAAGGTCAATAGTTGCCCATTTCTGTGGGAGCAATGTTTGTTAGCACTACCTGAATGTTGCCACACAAAGTACCAGATTTCACATTACCATTATGCACATACATCTCACTCTGTTACTGTACACTCTCTGTCACAGCTTGACAACATAGGGGTGTAGATAGGACATACTTGGCTTATTACTCTCAGAACAGTTTGAGGAGTTACTAGAGTGACAGATTTCTTCTTATAGACGTGTGACAATCAGTTGTATTTCTTGTTTGCTGCTTATACGTCTGGGATCATCCCACTGATTTCCCAGGGGGACAGAGTGACTGACAGCAGATATGGGCCGATTTAATGGACATTCTGAACATATATGTACAGTTGTGGAGTATGATTATGTATGCAGACTACTACCACTCCCAGGATTTGAACCATGGCTGTGTGTTCTAAAAATACAACACTTCACATCTCAGTTGTGTGTGCTATTCAGCTTGTGTTGTCTGTCTTTTCACTGTTTTCTGTCTATGTGTCTCTCAGTTGTACTAAATGGCCTCTGGGGATTACACCAGTCATATACAAACATTCCTGCACATTCTATCTATGTTGCACAGTGTGGGTAACAGTGCTTAATACAACAGTACAATTAAGTGATTGCAAATCTACATTACCATATGATACCAGAGTATACACATGCAGTCCAGCAGTTAGACATTTATTGTCAGGCTATTATGCTTTTATTTATATACAAACTATATGAGACTCTTCCTGCCATATTCTCCGGTGTATGCTGTACTTGCCTTAAACAATACAGGTTTTTATACTGGCAATTAACTTACTAATACTTTTAGATTTATTTCCTATGACAGGACACGCAAGAGTATTACTAACCTGCCTCGCATCACAACCTCTCTAGGCGACATCCATGGGCTTCCTGGTTCACAGCCCACTCACTTGCTGCTGTGAAGGACATAAGAGGAATATTTAGCCATACCTATCCATAATATACATGAGCTGGTAATTATTAAACAGGTAGTGGAGTGATACACACAGCTGGGACAACCCCTGCTGTCCTAGCCTTTTGGATCCACTGATCCAAGAGATCCCTCTTTCACCACTTCAGGTCGGCATAGTGATGCCTGACCTGCTCACCAGTTTGAGGTATGCCAGTGGCACTGGTGAGGTCATGGGCGAGATGGTCCCAGGCTTCTGCCTTATATTGGGAACCCTGGTACTGGCCCTGCAGCAGTCTCTGCTCATGGTCTTTGAAAAAGAGTCCTGCCATGACTCTGGATTCCTGGATGCCCCAGCACTGGCCCCAAAAGCAGACTCCCTTCCCCCTTCCTGACATTGTGCCTGCAAGGGGAAGCTACAACCAGTTATGAGATGCATTCCTGCCTGTTGGGTTTAGGTAGGGCTGATTTCCTGCACTTTGCTGTGAATGGATGGTTTTGAAAAGGCTAAGCTATGGGAAAACCTGCTTAACTAAGGTTGGCAGTGTTTAAAGAGGTATACCACTGGGCAAATTGAGTTAACTGGCCTACACATTGCTTACACCTACTAAGCTGGCCCGTGCAATGCTTATCATTGCTTAATATTTACTTTGCATTATATTTGCTTTTTAGCATTGCTTTATTATTTATTACATCTTATATATATGTATTTATATATATATATATATATATATATATATATATATATATATATATATATATATATATATATATATATATATATATATATATGTCTAGTATCCATGATTCATGTGTACATACACTGTATGGGGTCCTTGTGTTTAATAGGGGACTTCAACACTCTATTACAATTACACCTCACATCTGGGCTTACTTCTGTACTCCAGCTGACATATTTATGTTATGTAGTAGGTTATAGAACATATGACTATATACTGATTCCTTTCACAAGTTCAGTTTAATTTTACTATAGTGAGGATCTGTTTGGTGATACCTCAGTCTTATGTACTGCTGTGATGGCTTGGTGATTAACTACTTTGACTATAGTGTATAGGGTCCTGGGTTCAAGACCTGCAAGGCTGTTTATTTTGTTGCTGGGCAGGACAGTGGCTGTTGGATACAGAGTGATTAAGGCACTTTTAAGCACTTGTAAGTGGGTTTGCATGAGTTTGCATGAGGGTAAGCTATGCTAACCTTCGGTTAAATATGCTTGCAGATAGTTAGCTTCCATATTGCTTAACCTCTGTGCACATTGCTTACCCCAATGCAAAAGGGCTTAAACCTGCTTACTGGTGCTTACATGTGCTTACTCCCATTTGCTACTGCTTAATAGTGCTTACACTTGCTTACTAGTGCTTACTCCTGCTTACTACTGCAGTAATTTAGACGGTAATGTCTAATGGTTCTTGGGAAGGTGGGGGATTTGGAAGCTGTATGGAGTTGTCATTCATTATACATTTTACCTTCCATTTGTATCCCTGATTCCTGTGTACATATACTGTATGGGGCACATGTGATTATCTTTGGACTTTGCAACATTATGACACTGACACCTCACATCTGCATTTAATGCAGTACTGCAGTTCACAAATATATGTTATTTAGTAGGTTATGCAACTAAAAATATTGGTCATAATGTAATTTGACATAGAAATTGCTGCAGTGGGACTCGAACCGGGAATGACTGCTTGTAAGGTGATTGCTCTGCCCACTACACTACTGCTATACTGCTTTATTTGCATATATCTTCTTTTTTATCCTCTTCTGCCATTTAAGCTGTATTAGCTGTATTAACCGTAGCTAAGCGATGGGCAAACCTGCGCACCTACAGTTAAATTTAATCTGTTTCATTAAAAAAAAAAAAGTATCTTTATATTGTTTGTGTTTACTATTGCTCTTGTACATGTGGGGGGATGTTACTGGGGGTATGCGGACACCTATGAGTGGTCTCGCTCATTCTTTTAGGGCTCTCTGCTGTTCTTCATTGCAGGGGCAAGTATATTCTGTGAGCTCTGCTCTCAGACACGCCCCCTGCACTCTTACATGCTCCGTGTAAGGTTAGGAGCTCAGGCAGCATGCCTTCATTAATATGCATGGTGCGCTGCTGTCCTGCTCCTATACAATCGCTTCTGTGCAGGACTAAGCTAGTCCTGCATGGAAGAATAGTAAATCCGGGTGCATATCTTTCAGGTATGCCCTATTGTCAGACATTGCCACATCTCTACTTCTTATCAAGTGCAAATTAGGAAAGGCTTTAACTTGCTGAGCCAAACTCATGTCTGATAGTGAGCCCTTCATTGTGGCAGGTACTCTTCAAAACAGAAACTTCAATTCAGAAAGAAAAACAGCAAATTTTGAAACTTGCTCTGTTATAACTTTCATACACTTTTCAGGGGGAGCCCCCCCAATCCCCTGATATTGAAGACTATGGCCCTCATATACCTGCTGAATGTATATACCAACCCTGACAATGCTGAGCCTTGGAACAAGAGGGACATGGAGACATGACATTATTAGATATAGTGTATTTATCTGTTTCATGTCTACATATAGTCGTGCAGCTCCAAGGATTGCAGTTGTGGCTCTTGCATTTTCAGCAGGCACCTACCCTTTCTGCTAATATAAACATATAGATAAATCATTCAGAAACAACAGGAATCATACTCTCATCAAGCAATGTGGATTATCAGTATGTTAACAATCATGAAGCAGAACAAGGACATAATATGTATGGCCCACAAGATCTTAAAAAATGAATCTAAAGGAAGTATTAGCCATTTTAAAATATTGAAGAGGTAGTGGTATAAGTATGTAATAGCAGATGACTGTATGTTTGTATTTATTTATATAGTATTTATTTATTTATTTGTTTGTTTGTTTGTTTGTTTGTTTGTTTTCAATAATTTGCATTTGTTAACTAAGACTATCGTCTGGCAAGACTCAAATTTAGTTGGGCACCAAGGTCAGAAAAAGATCTCTAGATGAAAAATCAATAAGACATACCATCAAGGTAAGACAAATGTAAATACACAATATAAAATACAGAAAAAAGATGCCTTAGCTACACAAGGGTATAACTTCACAAGAAGACAGATATTATAAAACGTATATTAAATGCAAATACAACTCATCAGTAGCATGATTTGACTATATGTATAAGTAAACAATACAACTGTGATTGAGATAAGATAATGGGGAATGCAGGGACTAGGGAACCCATTATGGAACATTATAATATAAACATGCCATTGCAGTTCTTACAGCCAATGTCAAAGTCAAAGTAAACTTTGTCATTTAGCGAGGTTTGTAAATAATGCCACCTACTCTTCCCATCACTGTTCCTCGCTGCACACACTCAAACAGCAACTCTCAATAGCTCATAAAATTATCTATAAACCCCTTGACTGTCCAGTCCTTACCTCCACCTTAACTCAATACCTCCCAAACAGAGCACTTAGATCACAAAATGAAACCTTGCTACTTGTCCAAAAACCTGCACTCCCTGCCAGACACACACTCTACTCTACTCTTTCTGCATTGCCAAACTCTAGAACTCACTCCCTACATTACTCAGGGCCACCAGTAATGCCAAGTCTTTCAAAGATGGCCTCCATTCACATCTAGTTACCCATTGGCAATGATCCTGCTCCACACCCCACATTACCTGACCCCTTCCAAACTGCTCCATTAGCAAAATTGTATCCATACTCTATATAACTGTTTATCCACTGCTATGACTGCCAGACTGTTGTTATTCAGAATCCAACTATTCATATTCTGTCATGACTGATATGACTTCAAAAATACACAATGCCTGCATTAACTTGCTTTAGCCATATTATGTTTTGTAACCTCAATCTGTAACCTAACTGTATGTCTGAACCTGTTGTAATAGAAAAATATTTTCTTTTTATTTGTTAATAAATGTCTATTTGGAGCTTTTCTCCCCAGGCCTACACTGAAAATGTGCTCACTCCAGCCCAGTGGACACTCCTGGTAAACAAATGTAAAATATAAAATAAATAATAAATAAATAATTTAGAAGTACACACGTGTAGCCTAAATTCAATTTTGTGCATCAACTCAATTCTTCAGATTGCAAAGGAAACTGAAATGTTTACTACAATGTACTAAAACAATGAATACATGAGATTCCTCTCAGTTGTTGATGTAAGCTAAGGAGTTTTGGTAGATTAGGTTGGATAACTCCAGTTCCAAATTTTGCTCTTTCAGTGAGATGTCAAGTTAGTAAAGATTCCTGAGGCTATGTTTTGGGATGTCATCAGTTGCTGAAACATTCCTAAGGGCAGCAGAAACAAAAGCGAATGAGCTAGATTGTGTAGTTTATATAATAATCAGTATTCTAGTCTACAGTTCTAAAACATAAGAACATGATAAATGAGAGATACATTACTTGAACAAACTTAAATATCAATATTTAAAATGCTGGAAAGTCAATGCCAGATATGAATCACTTCGCTGAAGTACAAGACACGTTGATTTTTTGACAGAAGACAGTGTTCAAGCATATGCTAATAAGATTTGTGCTATTGTAAATATGTAAAGATCTACTAACAAATCATCTATTATGTGATTATTAGGCAAGATGTAGTATCTGTCCAAGTTCATACCTTATTTGTCAGAAATCTTAGCACAGTTGCTAGAACATGATGCAGAATGGTGTTGGTCAACAGATCAAGAAAAGAGTTTTGTGTTACTGAAATGTATAGCAACTACAGCATCAGTTAGCAAATATTATATCATGATACTACATATAACACTAAAACTTGATATATGTCAATAACAGTGACATGCAGTTCTGTTATGGGAGACCAAACACATAGCTTATGCATCCAAAACATTAACGTGTTATATACAAACAGAAAAGTACATGTTACATTTAATGTTTCATTTCCAGAATTCATATGAATATGTTTATGGAAAGAGCACCATGGCAGACTTTATTCACAAACCACTTCAAATTATTTTAGAAGATCCTTACATAAGAATCTAGCAAGTCTACAAATTATGTTGTTATGTTTACAAAATATGCTCTAAGTAGGGCATATCTTAATTTGTGCAAGGAAGATTTATTAGAAAAAGATTTGAAAGGTCTAGTTAAAACTGTGTTAAAGTTATCTGTTATAACATGACAGACAATGAGCTGTTGAAAGCTTACCCCATAGATGACTTAGAGATAAATTGATTAGATATGTCATTAAGACAGGATGACTTGTCAATGAAGTTACTAAATCCTTTCATTAGACCATAATTTCAATTTCAAGAAAAACTGCTGAGTGTTCTGAGATTGATATTCAAACAAGACAAAGTAATCTCTCCTACACAACTGTGTGACTACATTTTAATAAAACTATTTACATGAATCATATCATAGCATAAAAAATGCAACCAAGGGCATGTGATGTTGAACATGGGCTACATTTGCCTGTCTATATAGAAAAAATAATTAAAACCTGAGATCTGTAGCATGTTCAAAAAACAGAACCAGAAAGAGAAACTCATAGAATATAACATTTTTGCATTGCCTTGTCTACAGCTGGGAGTAGACTTATTTCAGGACAGAAGGACATGTATTTATTCTGGTTGGTTGTCAAAATGAATATGTTCAAAACCATATGACTAAAAATTTAATATATCAAAAACCAACTACAAAAAAGAAACAGAACTGCACAGAGTTCATGGTACAGTGGGATTGGGGAATGTGCCCTTTACCCATAGTGCAATCTCTGAGTAATTATAGTATATAATTATATACTATATAATTAGCAGGGTGTGTGGGGGCACAGACCCTCACATGGGGAAATGCTGGTTCTTTTTCATAGACGGCTTTCAATATTTTAAATCATGGATCATATGGTCCCAACAATATGAATTTTGACAATTTAAAATTTAACGATCTAGATTAGATCGTAGGACATACACTCTCTATTAAGCATTGTCTATTATTCAAAGCACTGTGAAGTAATACAGCTAAAAGATGTAACCAGTCAGTTAGCGATTACTGTAGTCCATTTTGCATGAGGTACAGGATACATAACTCCACCATCGGGAAGTAGTTGATGTTAGCATCCCAGGTGAGAATATTATTACACTGCAGGGCAACCATTTACATAACAGTTTATTAAGAATGCTGCTTAAGTCAGTAAACTTAGCTATGACCTGTACATATTTTTTTGTATATTTCCATGATGAAAGCACTTGTCCAATAAAAAGCACTATGACTTAAGATAAATTTCTTATATCTTCATTCAGTGTTTACTTATACTCAAACTGAAGTTGTACACAACAGCTAGTAAATTCTGGTTTGGTGATACGGAACACATATACTAAAGATACAGTTTATACTCCTTACAATTATTATTGTAGCTAAATTTGAGAACATTTTGAAATTGTCTTACAAAAAGATCATACAAATTATATAAATTTGCATTCCCAAAATATGAAACACATCTGCTACTACACCATCCATGCATATGCAGTAGGTTGATTTTAGTTTACTCATAACAGCTACCTTGTTGGGAGTCGGGTGTTATTTAAGAGCATGAACTGTAGGTGTATAAACTGTAAGTAATTGAAACTTTTCTATGCATTGTTCCAAAGTGTTACCAATTCCATTCGTTTATTTTAATCACAGTAATGTAAAGTTTGCGTATCAGGACTGTAAATTTAATTTAAGACTAAAGAAATTAAAATAAAATTTTCCATTTCAGGTAACTCAGCCATGATGTAGTTATGACACTCCTCCTATTGGCCAGTAATCAATGAGCCTAAATCCTTACACTGAGAATGGTGAGGGACGTTCACTTAGAGCAAAAATAGATACACACAGTATTTCCACATGTAGCTCTGAACACCAAGCACAATTTCCCTAAAGAGCACACGGGGAACACATTCCATCCTGGGGCTGGGTTCCCCCCCCTCTCTCTCTCTCTACCTCCAAATAAGACTGCCCACTAACACAGCTGCAGAGTTGAGTCCTCAGTCAAGTGTTCCATGCCAAGTCCTCCACCGCCCTCTCTGTGAAACCAGTGCTCGGTGTCCCTGCTCCAAGTAGCTGACACACTCTCACACACACACACACACACACACACACACACACACACACACACACACACACACACACACTTTGAGATTTGATTGTAATACACACACACACACACACACACACACACACACACACACACACACACACACACACACACACACTCACACACTCTCTCTCACACATACACACACACTACACACACACACACACACACACACACACACACACACACACACACACACACACACACACACACACAAACTTTGAGATTTGATTGCCATACACACACACACACACACACACACACACTTCCACACTCTCTCTCACACATACACACACAAACACACACACATATACACACACACACACACACACACACACACACACACACACACACACACACACACACACACACACACACACACACACACACACCTGAGAAATGCTGGCACAGATTTATTAGCTGTGCCCCCTCTGTCCAGACTATAAGATAGGCACTGTCACCAGAACACTCCAAAGCCATCTACACTAAGGCTCCTACAAGGGTACTCAATTATTCTGAGTAAAATTAATACTAATACAAATGGTAGTGTTTGTTCAATGCAGCAAGGTTTTCAGGAGCAGCCATAGTGTCACCAAATAAATATAAATACTCTCAAAGGTTAAAATATTCTCTAAAAGACCAGCCACAATGAAAAGTTTAAATATATTTAATAATAAATAATAAAATAGCATGAACATACTAAATATCTATTTCCAATATACACCAGAGTTTCAGTCATGGAAAATATTAAAAATAACACAGATGGATAGATTCACACAGGTTCATAAAAACAGTTCTTAACTAATCTCACTATATTTTCCTGACTGATCTAAAGAATTACTATTCCCTGGTTACTTACTAAAGCAAGGTAAGAGGACATAGGTGAAGGGTCCTTCTTTGTGAGGTTTCACAAACAGACAGCCCTGGGACTTCTGTCTCATGTAGTATTAAAACATCATTTCAGTGCTGGATTACAGAATGACATCACATACATCTGGTCATCTGGCTCCAGTTCCCACACTACCCCTTTGCTAGAAAATGAACCAGAATTTAGTACATATGTGTTACCATACACACAGATACAGCTTTGCAGAGATTTGTTATTGCATCCAAAACCTATAAAACCATTTCAAAACTTCCACCCTTCCAGGGTAGCAATTAGATCACCCCTAAGGAGAATACAGTAGAATTCCTAGTCTTGGTTTTTACCAACATTTTGTCTCTGGCTGCAATCAGAACTGTGAGATATTATCTTTATGGCCTAAACCAGGTAATTTAATTTTGGATTATTTTTCAAAGTTAGCTGGACTGAGATTAACCTCTTCTCTTCCAGTATCCTCTGTTACAATATATTCATTTCAACAGTTATAATATGGTCTGAAATACAGATGTATTTCTTTTCTGATCAGCAGGACCCACTATTGGTACATTTTTAAGACAAGCAACTTTACAAATAAATGTTCAAGACAAGCATCTGTACAAATCAGTTTGCTATACAAATGACATGTAATTCTTTGCAAAACTCCAGCTAGGTATAGGTTCATAGGTAGGTACTAGGCTATCTGCCCAAGGGCATTTATAAGCCTAGCCAGAGTGTGTCAGCTTTCACCGCCCCATTGATTAATTAACTGATCCTCTGTCAAGCAGAGCCAATGAAGTGATCCCAGGGGTGTATTTTCTGTTACCCATCCACTCGTCAAGGTTTCTCTTGAAGAGTGGTAGTGAGGGGCTCTGCCTGATGTAATTTGGAATTTTATTCCAAAGCATGGGGAGTCTCTGTGACAAAAATCTATCCCCCAGCATGTTCTATTTATTGTTGTGGTGAGGTTTAGCTCACTAGAGCACGTAGCTTGCAGTGACTTGGATTTTTTTAGGTGGAGCATGTCCATCAATTCTGAGTTGGACATGGCTTTGTAAGTCAGGCAAAGATCACCTCTGAGTAAGCGATATGCCACTGAGTACAGCCGGAGATTTTTCAGTCAGGCTGCATAGAACATATGTTTGAGGCCAGTAATTCTCTTGGTGAGGTACTTTTGTGGTCTTTCCAGCTGTTGGAAGTGTCTTGTGAGGTACATCACAAATGGGGCATTGTACTCTATGATGGATCTAATGAGTGATGAGTACAAGGGCACTATAACCTCTTTATTTCTAGATGTGAACCCTTTAGTAATTAGATGGGCCACATAGAAGGATTTCCTAACTACTTTGGCAATATAATTGTCAAAGGAGAGATTACTACCTACCTGGGTCCCCAGATCTCTTATTACCTCTTCTGTATTAAGGGGGCTGCCACCTATGTGGTAATTCAGGGGTGTTTTGTTTTTCCCAAATGAGATGACTATGCATTTTTTGGCATTTAGCTTGAGGCCATGACTTTGACACCAGGTTCCATCTCAGTAAGGCTCTTTTGGAGGATGTCCATGTCAGCCGGAGAGTCAATTATGGCTCCCAGTTTGCAGTCATTGGTGAACTTGGTTAGCCATAGTCCTCCTGTGTTTGCCTGTACTTCTGAGAAGTATATGCTGAACAGTAGGGGTCCCAGGACCGAGCCTTGCAGGACACCACTTGTGACTGGTTTAGAGTCGGACCTGGAGCCCACTATTCTTACCGTGTGAGTTCTGTCTGTAAGCCAGTTGGCAACCCATCTCGTGACGTAGGGGTTTATGTTCAGGTTGGTGAGTTTTTCTATAATACCTGAGTGGAGAATGGTGTCGAAAGCTTTGGCGAGGTCAAGGTAGGCTGTGTGAACCACCTTTCCCTCGTCTATGGCCTTGGTGACTGTCTCAAAGAAGTCAACCAGGTTTAATAGGCATTATCTGCCCTTTGTTAATGAGTTCTATGATGATGCTTTCCAAAGCCTTGCAGACCAGGCTAGTCAGGCTTATGGGGTGATAGTTACCAGGGTCAGTTGTGGCCCCTCCTTTGCCATTCTATGGATACGTAGCCTGTGGAGAGGCTGAGGTTGAACAGCGTGTTTAGGTGGGGGGTTAGTTCATTCTGTAGTTCATGCAAGACGCAGCCTGAGACACCATCTGGTCCTTGCTGGCGTATGTTGCACATCTACTGCCCTACTTCTCCTGGCATAGCTGGCAATACCTTACATCATCATAGGAACCAATATGATTTTACTGTTATCATGCCAAAAAAAGCAGAACAAATTCGAGACAGGTATCTTATATAACGTTATCAAGTTGTAGAGTGGCACTTTTTAGGTACCAGTAGTCCCATTTTTTTCACTTTAAATTAATATACTGGTTTTTGTCATATTATGCAATCAAAGATTATTCAGATCAGGAAAATGCAATAGTATTTAAAGGTTTGTTGTTTACTGAGTTATTAGAATTATGGTTGTAATGGCAATAATTCTTTGAATAGATCCACTTTCTTTAGAAAATTGTGAGTACTGAGTATAAATTACTTGATGCATGAGAGATAATTTGGGGATGATATACAATGTCTAATCAATGAAAGGAATTGATTAGCAAGAAATACCCAAGCTGTGTATATAAGATCCGACTGTCATTATTCAATGAGGGATATTACTGGATTTTGCACTGATATGAAATTAGAGACTTTTGTTCTTTAAAAATCCATGGTAATTCAAATTATTTAATTTAATTAATGTTCTCAAGGAAGAATATTGTCAATAAACATAACACTGATATAGGGCCTTTGTAACTTACTACTGTAGGGTTTGTCTCTATTTTTAAGTAATGAAGTTAAAAGTTATGTAGTAAGCAGGATCTACCTGAAATGATCGACAAGCTAAAAGCACGACAACGAGAACACCGACACAAAAAGAATGAAAGTTGAAATACCCAAAAGTGTAAATGCCCGACAAACCACAATCCCGAAACTCAACAAAATAAAACAAATCCATTTCTGAAAAACACGCACACAACACAAGCACACCAAAAACCTTACAAACCTACACTAAACTTTACATGCACAACTATCTGTGGACTAACCTTAACCCAAACCCTAACCCTAAGGTCCGTCACTATCGCACACTTACCTTACCCGCACCCTAACCCTAAAGTCTGTCACTATCGCACACTTACCTTACCCTAACTCTAAAGTCCATCACTAACGCACACTTACCTTACCCGCACCCTAACCCTAAAGTCCGTCACTAACGCATACTTACACAGACTCGCTTGTTTCGCATGTCAGTGTTTTCAGCTTCGGGATTCTGAACTGTCGATCATTTATGCTGTCAGTCTTCCAGTGTCGGTCTTCTCGTTGTCAGCGTGTCAGCGTTTTCAGTTTTCATTCTTTTCAGGTAGATCCAGTAAGCATTACAAAGAAAACAAAAGTGCATGTAATAAGGAAAAGCATCATGCAGATTGATAAAAGTAAATTAATGTTGTGAGTCAGCATCAGCAGAATGATATATGTTTGAGTGAAAGGAACTACAGTCAGGTTATTAAAGTAGTCAGTGGCCTAAGAAGTGGGATAAGGTCAGTACAGGGTGGCAGAGAAGATGATAATGATTATAATCTGGGATATGCTAAGACCCAAATAATGGACACGAATTCACTCATCAAGAGAGTGTGAGTTATTTTGGTGTTGATTTATGAGGGAAAGGGGGAGAGATTGTGAAAAACCATAATTTTGAAACAGAAGGTCGAAAGGAAGGAAATTCTTCTTATTGTTAACTAAGTAAACCCACCCATTGAAGATGCATTTAGTAACAAGTTAGCTAAAAGAACTTCATGTTCAAAGGGTCTTGTGTTCGTATTAAAAGCACTGCAATTTTTATATGGCAGGGGCTGAAATACTTATTTTTGTTCTTCCTGCAGGATAGGTAATGCAGGCACTGACAGTGATTTTATCTGTCTACAGATTTTGGGGTTAAGCAACTTTTGTGGGCTACATTACCTGTAAAAAAATAAATAGTTTTAGCAAAATACCCAAGTTTCAGTGAAAGTTTGTAGGTGTTAATTCAAAACATATTGTACAAAGGGCAACATTCTAGACCATCCTTGTCTGCAGTTTGTTACTCCTTGCAATTCATAAAAAATTCACACTGAAATATCTGGAAGAGAATGAAAAGACAGGTGACAATAAACTACATGGAAGCATGACTGGGGAACCCTTTGCGCAGTTCTGAAACTGACCTATAGTACAGCATGCCAAAGCAAGTGAAAATTAATAATTAGTAGACAACACCAGAGATTATCAGTGCACAAGCTTCTTCTTCTTTCAGCTTTTCCCAGTTAGGGGTTGCCACAGCGGATCATCTGCCCACTCATGATTGGCAGTGGAGTTTCATGGTGTCGAGTTGCCAACCCAGCACCCAGCCTTCCACAGAAGGCACACACACACGCACACACACACACACACACACACACACACACACACACACACACACACACACACACACACACACACACTCACACCTAGGGCCAATTTAGAGTGTCCAATCCACATACTGCATGTCTTTGGGATGTGGGAGGAAACCGGAGCACCCGGAGGAAATCCACGTTACCACAGGGAGGACATGCAGACTCTGCACAGAAGGCACCCCAGCCGAGAATCGCACTGGAGAACCTCTTGTTGTGAGGTGGCAATGCTAACCACTGCATCACCGTGGCCGCCCATTATCAGTGCACAAACAAAATTCTTAATTTCTGCGAAAATATACCATTTCAGTGAGTTTTCCTGCTGCTGCAGAAGTCTTCAGGAGTCAAAGTCAAGGGTAGTGATGTGATGGAAAGCTTGTCATTATCCTCCTGAGCTGGTTCAGGCCATCTACATAACGTGGGTTAACTTACAGTCCATGGAGGATCTCCATCCTTCTAGAACACACTTTATGCCTTTTGATTGGGTATACTGGGCTCTTGCACATTCTAGCGCCATACTGTAGAACTTGACAGCACACCTCAGACCTCCTCCAATACATTCATAAATATCTGATAATCTTGTGTGACCAGGCATAAACTGTATAAGTCAAGGGATATCTGATAATACCATGTAGCATTGAACACCTTTTGTGGTATAGTCCACCCACCCAGAGCTCTGCTTGGGGTATAAAAATACCTGTCCTACCACTACCAATCAAAAATCCTAAATCTACTAAACTTTATTATTGCATATTTGAGAGCCATATATATGTATATATATATATATATATATATATATATATATATATATATATAGATTCACTTTATAACCTCGAATTACTGAAATGTCGAATTTCAGTATCTCGAGGCTATAAAGCCGAATGTTAAAAATAGTGAAAGCCCATAATCGCGAATTCGAATATATGTCAAATTTGCGGTTATGACCTTACACTGCGTAATGTCCGGGATTGTGTTTTGATGGTGCGCGGTGCCATGTGTGGATGTAGGTGTTATGTCAGGTAAGTGTTTTCTAAGGGTTGTGAGTGGGAGTTAGAGTGTGTGTGAGTGTGCTGATGTGTTTGATGTGTGTGTGAGGGGTTGGAGAATGTGCGTGTGTGAGTCGGCTTCTGTTTTGTGTTTGTGCGATCTCAGAGTTAGTATATATAAGTAGGGGAGGGTGTGGGGAGTGCAGCGTGTATGAGATGTGTATGTATGTACTTTTGTTTGTTTTTGTTGTGATGTGGGTGTTGTGGTGTATGTGTAGTATTGTGTGTGCGTTTTTTTCGGTGTTTTGACTTTCGCGTTTTTTTTGTGTCGTTGTTTTGTGGATTCGGTTTTATAGCCTCGAGATACTGAAATTCGACATTTCAGTAATTCGAGGTTATAAAGTGACTCCATATATATATATATATATATATATATATATATATATATATATTTATATATCCGCCCATTGCTTCTTTGTGAATTTTTTTCTAAAATCTTTTGTAACCTCCTTATATTTATTCTTATAGTTATCATGCAATATTTTATATGCCCTACTAATTATCCCATTTTAGCAGCCACTTCTGTTCTAGACTCAACTTAAAACTCTACCAGTACAATCTTTGACTTAGGATTCCCCTACCGCTTTCCATTTGCCTATACTCTGATATCAATCCCTAATAGGGAAGGCAGTCTCTAGCTTTCTGCTTGTGTTCTGCATAAGAGCCTTAACTGTCTACTCTCAAACATCCCTTCAAATCAGGTAATCCTAAACCACCTTGTTTCATTGGAAGGATCAACTTATCTAACTTGACTCTTGCCCTTATATTCTTGCCATGTATTTTTGTGGCATTGTTAAGAAATTAGAAGTCAACTTAACTATGAAGTACTATTACTAATCACTTGCTTCTGTGAGAAGGGGCTGAGCATTAATTTCCGCAAAAGCAAATCCATGTCACTAAGAGCCTTACAATGTCTCGACATCTGTCAGTATTGCTGTCTCTAGTTATTTGTCAGGTCTTGCTATTCATGCTGTGCATGGATTAGCCCATCTCTCACCTTTGCTGCATACTAGTAAAAAATAAATAAACAACAATAATCCTTAAGACACTTTATAAACCTATTACAGGATACAGAACTCACTTTCCTTTGAAGGGGGTGCATCTATTAATAAGGAAATATGTATATCAACCTCTAATATCGTCTTTCACTTACCATCAATTCCTCTATAAACAATGCAAATTTACTTCACATAGTGCTAAATAAAACTATTGATTCAGGTGTAGAAGTACTACCATTTTATACATATATATATATATATATATATATATATATATATATGTGTGTGTGTGTGTGTGTGTGTGTGTGTGTGTGTGAATATAAATATAGAGACAGATATGAATATTTAGTTGCAGTTGACAAGGGTACGCTCACATGACCTATCATTTTTTACTACTGTACAAAAAAATAAAAAAAGTGAATGCTCAAATGAGCAAGCATTCTGTTAAATGGAGTTTCTGGCAGTAGCCTTTTGCATTGGATCACATTGCAGGAGGCTAAGGGAATTTGCTCTTATCTCATTATTGTGCAATCTCAGAGTGAGTATATATAATTACAAGGGGTGCAGGGGTGCTTGACCCACTGCAAAAAATATTTTTCATTTTTTGATGTTTGATCATTTTACAGTTGATATTCAATAATTGCTTTGTCTGTGTTCGTTTTTCTGAGAATTTGCAGTTTGCTCATATAATCAGATACAGATATATATGAATGCATCTCCCTTTAAAAGTTCACTGTCCAAAGAATGTTTCTCCAGGTCAAATAGATAATTGTCACCTTATTTAAGGTTTTACATATCAACTACAGTCTTTCTTTAAAGAATGCTTTTTGTTATAAAATGTTCTCTGAACTTATCCTCTGCTCCTCTCAAATACACAAGTGACACATTTTATATAGTTAGGCCAAAAATCTGAAATCATACCGCTGAACCAGTATACACAAAAAATCTGGACAAAGTTAAAAGTAATGGGGGGGGGGCAAAATCCCAAAATTAGGGACAATTTTTAAATATTGCTCTTATAAACTTAGAAAGTCGATACACTAAAAAGTTTTACATTAGAATGGATTTTCTGAAGGATATGAATTCTAAAACTCAAAAGTCTATTATCATTTAGTGACATAAATCTCAATGATTTGGTAGAAAACCACAAATTTTATGAGGGACAGTACAAAATTAAGACGCAAAAATCTGGACTTTCTGCAAAAATCTTGACAGCTGAAGGGTATGTCTGGAATTTCTGCCCTGTTGCAATACATGAACTGCCAGCCTTAAAGTCTTTCTTGCCAATTTAAAAAACATTTTTTTCTTTTAAGAATGCAGATTCCATTGCTGCTTTGTTAACATTTAATTTAATTGCATTTCTAGGATGATCCCTCTGTGAATAATAATTGTCAACAGTTGTTAAAGATTTCTTCATAAGATAGCTTTTGGAACTGTTGCTCTTGTCTATGTTTATTCCTGCCATACCTGATAAGATCTTATGATTATGTTTTTTTTGTTAACTTAATAGGTCATGACTAAAAACTGACCACATTTTCCAGCTCAGCTACTTGTCAAATAATAAAGAAATATAAATAAATAAATGAATAAATGGGCTCAGTATGTCCAGGTGCTTGGAATGCAGTAACATCTGGTCTAAAACTGTGTAACACAAAAAGCCATCTACACAGAATGTGTTTCCAGGGTTGTTTCAGTAATGTTGCAGAAGCAGGGCATGCCATATGGTACATGTCCTCTGCACCTGCTCATGACTTACACCACTTTAAAAATGGCAAAGACATTTTCACCTGTACAGCTAATGCTACACTCGTGACATAGTGGATATTACAAATCAGGTGGGGTTTTATGTACACAGGTGACAATGAAGACACTTCTCCTACACTGGCAATGAGTGCATCCATGGCATTAAACCAGATATGACCCATGCACACAGTGACCAGAATGCTGATC
>NC_056733.1:1472232752-1472312752 GCF_019279795.1 Protopterus annectens
CTCTCTTTAGTATTCTACCATGGACTACTGTAGTTCTAAGAAGTGAATCACTACACACTACAGGGAAGCACAGTAGTTGTCCCATTTTCTTGAATGGCACACACCATCACTTGAGGAACTGGAGTGCCAGGTACTCCTGTGCTTAACTAGGGGTTGCTCTATTTGATCTGACAGCACTATGCGGCATAGCTTGCCTTACCAAGTAAGTGCAGTACACTACTGATCTGCCTTACACAATGAGATGATGGCATGAATGACTGTGAATCATAAACGAATCACAGTTAGTCAATATGCGTGTGGCACTCTGGTCATTAGCATATTATGATAATGAGTGGATCTGGTACCTGGTGACTTTCCCATTGGAAGCGGCTTGCCTGCATGGGGGGAGGGGGTAGGACAAGGCAATGTGTGATAGCAGCTTTGCCTGCATGGTACAGGGATATGGTTAGGTACAGTAGACATGATTAAGGATGGACAGGAGGACTTAACTGCTTCACTTGTAAAACATCCTTGGAAAATCCTTCCCTTTCTTTTCAAGATCACCCTGCCTACACACACACACACACACACACACACACACACACACACACACACACACACACACACACACACACACACACACACACACACACACACGCACACACGCACACACGCACACACGCACACACGCACACATGCACACACCCACACACCTACACACCCACACACCCACACACACACACCAGGCTGCCTTTGGGTAGAGATCCTTGGTTCACTGGGATTCATTCAGTCAATATAATGCAGAACATTAGCAAATGGGGTTTAAAGCAATGGATATCTAGCAGGCAAGCATAGTCAGGGGTATGGGCTAGGGCTCCTAATCTGGAGACACAAGGCAATGTCATATTTGCTCTGCCTTTAAGGGGCCAACATTCAGACTGTTATTTATATGTCCAGGGATTAAAATTGTGAGTGCCAGATCAAGTTTTTTCCTGTACAAGGAATGTAGATATTTTAACAAGCCCAGCTGTCTAATAGAAAAAAATAATATCTAAAGTTAAAGGAGAAGAGAGAGGACAAAGGAGTATGTTTATAGCATTGAAAAAAGAAGAATATATTTTACCAGACTAAATCAAAGCATACCTCTCAACTGTACAGGTTTTCACAGAATGTCCAGATTTTTGTTATTCTATCAACAATCTAAGTTTGTAAGAGCAATATTTAAAATCTGTCCCTATTTGTCCCCCCATCATTTTAGCCTTTGTCCAGATTTTTTGTTCTAAGAAGTTGAGAGGTATGAATCAAAGTGGTGCACTACAGCATTACAAAACCCCAGAAATGAATCATCTGAAGTGATTTATGTGAAATAAACATAAATGCCACTGGGGAAACATTTGTCAGCACAGTATCTGGTGGTTGATATCTTTAGCCTACCAGGACTTCAGCTCATTTCCTCTGTATACTAACAATGCATCTGCCTTCTGTCCCGAATTATTCCTTGCATTATTTTGGATGTAGTAACCAATTTTTTTTCAATGGTTGTGGTTGATGCTGCTAAACAAATTTAAACTGAAAACATTCACTGTTAAGTCAAATCAAATGGGCGAGTGAGGTGTGTGTGTGGTGGTGGGGGGCACACAAAATGAACTCCATCCCTGTCCATCTGAAATGTCATTTCAGCTGTTCTGCGTATGCTTTATAAGTCTTAAAAGCCTTAAACAAATATTGTCAGTTCAACCTGCCTCATGAAGGCAATGCATCTGGACTTCCTGTTTACATTCAGAGTTGCATGTGGTTTCAGCCAAGAAAGAAAGAGCTCCATTGTTTCTCTGTTCTTGTATGTCAGGATATGAGTACAACCACTAAACAGATTGTACCCATGTTTTACATCAGTCAGCTGCCCCAGTTTATAACAATGACTTCAGCTGTATACACCTATCTCTGCCTCATCAGACTGTAGCCTTGATTGCAATGTAGCAGTGTGAAGGCTTGACTCTTGGATGATTTCACCTTTGTTATGTGTACCCCATGGAATGCCTAAAACTACTAGTTATGTGCATATGAGAAAACATAAACAGAAGTGCCTCAGGGAATAAATAATTTATATCAGAAGTACTTTTCTTCCAGAAGGCAAATGCTTATTTTATTGCCTTAAAATATGGCTTTGTCCTTTTTATTGCAGAGGCTTTACGATATCTTGTACTCAAAGAATTTAAAGTCTGTGTTCCACACATAATATGAATGGTGACAGCCGTATGCAGCTGTTTAATGTCTAATATGCCAAAATGTGTAGTTAGTATTAATGTCATTTACATATTTCTTTCTCACTGGGCCCAGTTCTTGTTTTTATGGTAACAGTTGTCAAGCTTTTGCCCATTATTCTTTTATTTTTGTACTTAAAACTAAAATGTATTTCGTCATTCCTCATCCCAATGACTCGTGAGACTTGGATGACCTGTAGTCCACACATAACCTATTTATTTCTCTGCTGGGACAAAAGCTTGGGCAATTAAGTTCCCAGGGTCATCATGCTGTAGTGAAGGGATTTTTTATTTTTTTTGCATAACCCAGTACCATCATTTCCCCCCAGTCTTGATATTTTGTCCATCAACATAGGCCGCTGTGGTGCAGTGGTTAGCATTGTCACCTCACAGCAAGAGGTTCTCCCGTTTGATTCTCGGCTGGAGCACCTTCTGTGTGGAGTCTGCATGTCCTCCCCATGGTTGAGTGACATTCAAGACATGCAGGTAGGTGCGTGAATGGGTGTGCCTTCTTTGAAGGTTGGGCGTCGGGCTAGAAACTCGGCACCATAAAAATCCACTGCCAATCATTAGCGGACTGGAGTTCCACTGTGGCGACCCCTAACCAGGAAAAGCCGAACAACATTACTTGACATTTTGTCCATCAACCTGCTTAACTGAATAAACTACCTGAAATGTCAACAGGGTATCTTTATTCTTCCTACAGGGAGGGTATCAGAGAGAGTCTCCTAGATCTGATAGTTAAAGTGATTTTATTTGGACTAATCCTTTATACTCGGTTGTACCCTTGACAACGTATGACATTAATGTGGTTACATGCATATTGTTCTCCACAACTGCTTAGATATTCACTTCAGTCTGTAAAGTTTTTTGAAACCACAGTCTGATGACCCTTTTTAAGTAAACAGGCCTCAATGAAGAATTTTTGTAGAAAAGGTTTTGAAACTTCTAAGTTATAAAAAATATGACACCTCTGGTCACCTGGTGGGAAACTGCTATAAATATTAGTTTAGGGGCTATAGATAGAGAAGTTCCACATGTGTGTGTGGTGGGAGACAGGCTTATAGAAAACATTGTTGATAAGATCTTGTGTGCCTAAATTGGTTCATCAATCCATGGATTGACAAAAAATGACCTGTAATTACTCAAAACTGATGGCATATCTTCTGTTTACCTATATCATCTGCCACAATACTGTCACACCAGAATAACAAGAGTGCCCTTTTCTCAACAAAGACATGACAGCCACCAGGCAGCCATTAGATATCTCACCCAATACCCTTTCTTCACCAGCAAAGAAAAAAATGAAATCATTTTCTGTCCTTTCAGATAACATTTGATTTAGTCCTGCATAGTTGTTTATTTATAGCTGCATTCTTCCCCAGAAAAATTATTCATGGTGTAGTAATGCCACAGATCCAACTTATGCCCCAGGGACTAATTTCCCCTAGTTAGTATGTATATAATCTCAGGTTTCCCCTGAAAAGAGGTCTGGTCAACAGAACAGAAATAAGTAAAAATAATAAAAAAATTTTCCCAGAGTAAGGAAACAGCTGCCCTGTAGCAAATAGTTAATGTGATTATTTTTGATAACACTGTTATAAAACATGGGTGAGCAAACCTGTGGCAACAATATAATCCTTGTTTGTAACACTGTAACCACCTGAGTTTGGAAGCCAATGTTATGAGTTAATGCATTCCCAAATTATAGCTTCCCTGACTACAAGACAGAAGTGAAACTAAATGTTTATGAGCCACAAAAGGCTTATATGACTATATATTTTTGTGGGTGGACAAGGTGGTAGCTGCCAACATCATGTGTCCACAAGTGTGCATAGCTGGTGTAATACCACCAGCCCAGCTATCTGGAATTTTGTGGATAGTCGTGTGTCATTTGTGAATGTTAATATGATTCATATGCTTGTCTTACAAATGTAAGAGAACAATATATTATGTGTATATTAAACTACTGGTGTAGAAGTGTGTGTTGAACTGTATGTTATGTACTCAGCTTCAACAATGTAACCACAGTGTACCCTACTGGAAAAGAACAGAAATGTATATAAGCTATATACATGTGCAAATGTATGTTTTAATAGTAGAAGCTGGAACATATAGAGTTAACTTGCAAAACTTCAAGAAAATACGTTGAAAAGTAAAGTGTTTTACAAATGTGTTATCTCTCTGTAAGCAGACACAATGTCTAGATCTAGAGGTTTTCCTATTGTCTTGAAACAGAAATAATTACTAGGTTTCAAATGTAAAAGTGTTTGTTTTATGACTTCCAGTTTTGAGCAAACATCTGAGAGATATGTATTTTTCACATAGAAATGTTACATTTTGTTAAGTATCTGGTAGCCTGGGAACCAAAGGCAGGTGACAAAGAGTGATGTCATCCAGGCTAACCCAGCAGTAATATGTGAAATTAATTTAAGAACTCTCTCAGAGAGGGAGACTGGGCATCTTGTATCTTGTCTTGGACCTAGCAAGAACATCCACTCATCTGCATTTGCCTTGCTCTGTAAGTAAGACTTCGGGCACAGTATCTTTTACATATATATAGGAAAATAGTAAAGATTAGTTTAGATGTCTTTCTGTATTTATTTGAGACTGTCCTGCAATGTTGTTTTAAAATATTTCCTGTGATTCTAAGCTCTGCAATTGCTGTGTTGATTGATTATTGTCTTGTTATTTTATTATTTATTATTAAATATATTTAAACATTTCATTTGTGTCTGGTTTGCTTAGAGGTATTTAAGCTCTCAGAGTACTTGCATATGTATTTGGTAACACTGTATATGCCACTCCTAAATAGCCTTGCTTTTGGTTAATAGTAACATTACACAGTAGGACTGGTCACACTTTGTAAGAGCCTTTATAGTAGCTGATAAGTAGTGGCTGGTGGCAGCTGGTACTACTTTATAGTCTGGGCAGAAGGGGTATAGCTAGTAAACATGTGCCAGCCTTTCCCAGGTGTATGTTTGTGTTTGTGTATAAATCAAATCTCAACGTATGTGTGTGTCAGCTACTTGGCCAGGGGCACAAAGCACTGGTTGGACAGAGAGGGTGCTGGAGGTTTTGGCTTGGCCACACAGCTGAGATCTCAACCCTATAGCTGCTCCAGTGGGGAGTCTTATTGAGGCTCTTGAGAAAGAGGTAGAAACCAGCCCAAAACTGACTGTGATCTCTGTGTGATCTTAAGGGAAATTGCACTTTACTGTGTGTGTACTTATCACCCTCCCATTGTGTATGTCCCACACTGTTGCCAGTGGTGAGGATTGAGACCCCTTGGTTACTTGGCCAGTTGTGGGGCATCACAGATGGATCTTTTGGAGCAATGTACTCCATTTCTACTTAGAATGAATTAAAGTAAAATAGTAAACAGTATTTATACTAGAGTATTATTTTTTTTCAGTTGAACTTCAACAGTGACAGTGTCATGACCCCAGCATACTGTTTACCTTTGGCAACATTGCATATGAGGTGGCCAGACCTTTTAGTCAATATATATCATTCATGCTAAACCCTATAACCCTCATCATTCTCCCCCACTGAACAAAAACTGTATCCCCTCTTAGTGTTATATTAAACACCATCAGGGACTTCATATTCCACATTTAATAGCTGAAGATTTGGTTGCTATAAGTTACCCAGGCTGTAGCAGCATCTTCATGCTGCAAAGCTGAGCCATAAATTAAGACTAGCACTGCATATTATTGCAGCTGCTATTTGACTTCAAAGTATGTCATTAAGCTTGCAAGCCTGCATAACATGGGGATGGGTTTATTGAACAGTGATGGTGCAAGAGGAATGTGCATGTGACTGCGATTTGTAATCAAGTTCCGTTCTTCTGAGGATACACAAGTTATGAAGGGGTACATGTAATAATATGTTGGAACAGTACATACCCTGTAAACAGGAAATTGTGCCACATCACAGGCTTCCTCTGGACTGTGCAGAGGAAATACAAAACAATGAAAGCTTCACATCATAGAGATCAAAGACAACTTGTACAACATACAAGTGGCTGATGAACAAAAAAACTGTATCTGTGAAGAGCATGTTTGAAAAGCTTTTCACATGCCTACATAATGGAGATGTAAGTTTATAGAGAGAAAAATTGTGGTTATCAGAAACAGCTAATGTAACACAATGATCTCATGGAGAGTAACTTATTAAGAAACATGGACATGAACACAGCCACATATATCAAGGAAAAAAGGTATTTGTCAACCATTCACCATTAGCATAAAGACTTACATACACATGCTGTTGTTAGGTTAAATATTACTCTCAAATTAAATACTACTCTCTTGTGTGATGCAATCCTCTAAAGATGTTTAACACATCTTTTCCAGTATGGTTGTCATTTCTGCTACGTGACTAAACATTTCCAAATATTGTTATTATTCTTAGTTGTAGGTAACATGGCCATACCTCTACACTGGAAATATTGTTATGATGTATATTTAAAAATGGATAGGTTCACTGATAGTGACTAGCAATCTGGTCCTGGAGACCACTGGTGAACATAGTCCAGTTTCCCATTTGCCCCAGAGCACTGTCTAGTTAAGCAACTTGCTCAGAGTCAAAGAGTTGGTGAATGTACCATCATATTATCAAACCCTGGGTAACAGGAAGCAGCTTGTTAACAGCTGCTTTTGTACCATATTTAAAAATACCTAACTACAACCTGCTAATAATATTGCTTGTATTCACACTGTATGTGTAGTCAATGCCAGTCTCTGGGCCCCAAGTGAAAATGTGGTCTGCCCCATGGATAAAGCATTAAGAAAACAAAATATAAATTCAGTAAATAAAGATATATCAAACATATAATATAAAATATTCCAACTGTAAAGTATGATGCAAGAAAAATAAAATAATCTCCATGGTAGCTTAAACAAAGATATATTGTCATATGCCAGTATGTTACTCAAATACAGCGTATAAACAACACAACTATTTATTTTATTTATTTATTTATTTATTTATTTTATTTTACATTTGTTGACTGGAATAGTCCGACTGGATACATGTCCATTTTCAGCGGAGGCCCGGGGCGAAAAGCTCCAAACATGCAAACAGAAAAATGCTAATAAAGACAAGTATAAGTTGCAGTTTATGTTCAGCAATGTCCAAATACAAATTGCAATCTCACATTTCAATAACTAGTAAGGTTACAAAGTAGTATTTGTAAATCAACAGTAAATTAATTAAAGTACCATTTATCATATGGTAGCAGAGGAGGATTTATTCAGGATTAGAACAGGGGCATAGCCAGTGAGTTTTAAAATACTGTATTAGGTTTTTTTTGAAGCGGATAAGTTTGGGTTCTAGAGTAAGGTAGGGGAAAAGAGCAGTAGCTTTGTTTTATTAAGGTTTAATATCAGTTGCTGATTAGAGAGCCAATTTTCAACCATGTTGAAGGTTTGCTGGGAAAAAGTAAGGAGATCTGTTAGGGAAGAGGCTGAGAAAATCAGGGTGGAGTCATCAGCGTATTGTATACAGGCTGCTTCTGGGATGACAGTGTGACGGTCATTGATAAACAGAGAAAAAAGAAGGGGTCCTAATATAGAGCTCAGGGGGATTCCAATGGTGATGGCTAGAAGGGTGGAGAGTTTGTCCTGCCATAAGACAGCCTGCTGTTTTCCACTCAGATAAGATTGAAACCATTGGATAGCATAGGCATATTGTTTTAAGGGTATGTAAAAGTAACTGGTGGCTAACCATGTCAAAGGCTTTGGAGAAGTTGAGAAACATGGCTGAGGATGATTTGTTGTTGTTTCACTTGTAATTTATGACATAGGAGAAGGAAAGGAGGGCTGAGGTGGTACTGTGATACAGCCTAAAGCCATGCTGACAGTTAGCCAGTAGATTATTCTGAGTGAGGTAGTGCAGGAGTTGTTTATGGATGCACTTCTCCATAATTTTGGCCAGGGGAGAAAGAATGGCACTAGGTCTATAGTTTGACAGTTCAGTGGAGCTGCCACCTTTATGGAGTGGTATGACATGGGATATTTTCCAAATGGAGGGGATGGAGGCTTCATTTATGGTTCTATTGATCAAAATAGAGACAGGGAATGCTATGGCATCTGCAGCTTTTTGCAGGTAATCTGCAGGGAGGAGGTCAGCAGATAAGCTGTTTGATTTTAGTTTTTTAATTAGGGCTCTGATAAGTTAGGTGGGAGCTGGTTGGAAGCTAAAAGAAGGTTGGGCAGTGGGTAGGGGTGGTGCATGAGTTGGAACAAGTAGGTGTAAGTCTGCTAGCAAGGAAATGGATAATCTTTGTAAATAAACTGTTAAAGATGTTAGCAATGGCCTCTGGTGATTTTTGAGTTGAGGATGAAGGGGTTGGGGTTGTGGATTGCCCTGGGTGAAGGAGTTTAATACCTGCCCTGAACTTCTGAGGTTTATTTTGATGTTTTGTTGTACATGGCAGAAGTATTTTTTTTTGTCTAGTAAAATGGAATTTTTGTGTCATTTCTAAGTTGTCAAAATTTAAGTTGATCTAGAGGGGCTTTGGAGGAATGCCAAGTAACCCAAGCATTATTTCTATGTATGATTTTTAATTTAGTATCTTTTGTGAGCCATGGGGTAACTTTTGTTTTAATTCTAATGGAGCGTGCAGGAGCGCGAGTATCAAGGATGGTCAGGAATGTGGTATTAAAGTGTGCTACAGCCTCATCTAGTGGTAGTTGTTTTAGAATTGACCAATTGCATAATTTAAGTTCATTTTGGAATTTGGTAAAGTTGCATTTTTTGCTATTTCTTATTATTTTGTAGGTGGGCAGGTGGGGAGATTCAACTTTATGCCTAATAATATAGGTTAAGAAGTGATCACTTAGATCTTCAGGGAGCGTACCTGACTTATATGTGTGGTGAGGGCTATTGAGAAGTATCTAGTCTAGGATACATTCTTTATTATTGTGCTTGCTGCTCCTGGTAGAGTTGGATATGGTTTGTTTGAACCCATATAGGTTTACGTGGGTGGTTGGGGTCTCAGAGGTGCAACTGCTCCAATTTATATTGAGGTCACCAAGAACAATGGTTTCCTGGGAGTAGGTACGGGATAACCAGTGGAGGATGTCTTCTAGGGTGCCTGAGTTATTACCTGGGGGAATATAAACACAGACTATGTTTATACGTTTGTTTTTATTTATTTGTAGTTTGTAATTAGCATTTCTTATTTATTAAAACGGGGTGGTTGTTGGGAATCAAGAGTAATATTTAGGGTGGTTTTATAGAGAACGGCTACCCCACCACCCTTCCTAGTAGCATGGTCTTGTCTGAGTATGTTATACCCAGGTGGTAATACTTCATTATCTGGCACTGATAGTTTTAACCAGCTTTCGGTAAGCAAAGTATATCAGGGGAATAGACTGCTAAGAGGGCGTGAAGGTTGTGGATCTTATAATTAATGCTTCTGATGTTTAAGTGGCGGTAATATGGCAGTTAATGCTGTCAGGTGATGATTGGCCAGGGTTAGGGTGGCTATCCACATCCATAGTGAGGATGCAAGGCAAGCTAATTATGAGCTTTAAGAATTTATTTATTAGTTTTTGGTAGTGTTTGGTTTTGTTATTGACATAACTGGGTCTAACAGGGTGGAAGTTAGCAGGGGTAATGGAGTTAGTGTCGAGGGGCATGGTTAAATGGTCAAAATTGTTTGAGAAGATTGGGGTGGTGGTTTGGCATTTTGGATAGTAGAATCCTGTGTAGTATAGATGGTGAGAAGATATAGGATGAAGAATAGAGGTAGAACAGAGAGAGTCATTATGAAGATAGTATTGCAACCTAAGTATTAAAGTAGATAGGATGATAGGGGTTAGCGTAGGGTGGGTCCTTAAATGAAGTCCTAGTTTATGGTTGGTTAAGGAAAGGAGGAAGTGTGGTTGTGGGGTTATAGATTTAGCAGTAGTGGGGGCAGATGGGAATGGGGGGCAGGGCGGGGCACAGAGCAAGCCCAAAGGGCAAGCAGAGCGGGGCTTAACTAGACTAGAGGAATCCTTAGAGCCTGTATATTCAATGTAAGGGGATTTTACTTACTTTATTTAATTTGTATGGTCCTTCAGTATGTTTATAGTGTTTTACAGCTAATATTTAGAATGTTATGAGTTCTGTAGCTGGTATATAGAGTGAGTAGCCACCAGGTATACTTACTATACAGCAATATATACAACTACACTGTGCATTTTGCAAATAAGCATTCCAGTCCCATGGTTAACCCTCCCTTCTTTTCTTTTTATTTCTACCAACTACTTTCTACTGTCCTTATTTGCTTCTTTTGCCTCACATTCCTTTGCAATCATTTTCTCATCCCTGATTTGCTTCTGCTAATACCATCTGTCCCTGTATGTTAACACTACTTCTTTACTTCAGCTACAAATAAGGTATGTAAGGACCCCTCCAGAGCTACCTCAGTTCTTTTCCCTTAACCAATTACCTACTTTATAGATTTTCTGCATATTGCCCACTACAGCTGTTTGTCATTTGATGGGGTGCAATTTCAAGGATTACGTTCATTCATTTGCTGATATTACTGCAGCAATATTATCACTCACTGCATAATCACCATTAGATAAAGATTTTCATAACTGGGTTTGGATTTCTTCTTCATTTTTTTTGTGCATGTGGTTTGCATACGACCAGAACTGTATTCATATGTAATATCTATCCCAGTGGCAAATGTTGTACTGGTGTTTTTTTCCCAGGACCTTCTCTTTAAATGTGCTGTCAACTTAGTGGAACTAGTCCTATTAGAAAGCATGAATAAATAAATATATATACCCAAGAGTCCAACAGTAACAACAGAAGAACCACTGGCCACAGCGACTGAATTCCAAGCGTTTATTGTCAACCAAAAACAGTCTTTACCAACAAGTTTAGCTCTTTCATCGAAACGCTATTAGGACTTCCTCAGAACAACATACTGCTAAAATCCCAACCATTAAATACCCACCCCCTTCCTACTTAACAATCTTAATTACACATTAATTAACAACATCACAATTAAACCATTTAAAGAACCAATAAAATATAATACAATACAAAATTATGTGTAATAAAATGTGTACCACAAGCCCTTAAAATAACTTGGGTACTTACCCTAAAATATATTTCAATTTCAACACAGCAGAAATACTCACATTGTCATTTATTCCTGGGAAACTGGTTGCATCCAGACCCAATTGCCACTTTAATTCACAAATGTCAAGATGCACATCTAAAGCCCTGCCTTGCACATCCTTAGCCAATTGTTGCAAAACAAAAAATCTAAAAACATGTCCCTGATGTGCAGAAATATGTCTAGCCAAGGCATTAGTGGGTTTCCCTTTTCTTATATGTGATAAATGCTCATACACCCTATCTTTAAGATGCCTGCTAGTCTTTCCTACATAGAATGCCAGGCAGTGCTCACATTTAGCCATATAGACCACATTTTGGCTTAAACAATTAAATGCCCATAAAATTGCACCCTAATCCCATTAATACATAACCTACTCCCAGTTTCCATAATGTGTTTACATACTGCACATCTTCCACATTTAAAATTACCTACTGTTCTATTGGTGCCATGGGGTCCCATCCGACTACTCATCTCCAAAATGTCTTTAAAGGACCTATCCTTCCTAAAGAAAAATTTTGGGGCTCCTCCCAATTTGTGTTCAACAGCCCTATCCAACTGCAACAGCATCCAGTTTTTCTGAATGAAATGGGTAACCCATTCCACGTCCTGATTAAATGTAGTAATGAACATCAGACTGCTTGCCTTCTCCTTTTCATCTTTATTCGGTAATGACCTGGGTAACCCATTCCACATCCTGATTAAATGTAGTAATGAACATCAAACTGGCTTCCTTCTCCTTGTCATCATTATTCGGTAATGACCTGGGTAAGCCCTTCCACGTCCTGATTAAATGTAGTAATGAACATCAAACTGCTTGCCTTCTCCTTTTCATCTTTATTCGGTAATGACCTGGTTAACCCATTCCACATCCTGATTAAATGTAGTAATGAACACCAAACTGCTTTCCTTCTCCTTCCATCATTATTCAGTAATGACCTGGGTAACCCATTCCACGTCCTGATTAAATGTAGTAATGAACATCTAACCATTCTCCTTGTCATCATTATTCGGTAATGACCTGGGTAACCCCTTCCACATCCTGATTAAATGTAGTAATGAACATCAAACTGCTTTCCTTCTCCTTCCATCATTATTCAGTAATGACCTGGGTAACCCCTTCCACGTCCTGATTAAATGTAGTAATGAACATCAAACTGCTTTCCTTCTCCTTGTCATCATTATTCGGTAATGACCTGGGTAACCCCTTCCACGTCCTGATTAAATGTAGTAATGAACATCAAACTGCTTTCTTTTCCTTTTTATCATTATTCGGTAATGACCTGGGTAACCCATTCCATGTCCTGATTAAATGTAGTAATGAACATCAAAACTGGCTTCCTTCTCCTTTTCATCATTATTCAGTAATGACCTGGGTAACCCCTTCCACGTCCTGATTAAATGTAGTAATGAACATCAAACTGCTTTCTTTTCCTTTTTATCATTATTCAGTAATGACCTGGGTAACCCATTCCACGTCCTGATTAAATGTAGTAATGAACATCAAACTGCTTTCCTTCTCTTTTTCATCATTATTCAGTAATGACCTGGGTAACCCCTTCCACGTCCTGATTAAATGTAGTAATGAACATCAAACTGCTTTCTTTTCCTTTTTATCATTATTCAGTAATGACCTGGGTAACCCATTCCATGCCCTGATTAAATGTAGTAATGAACACCAAACTGCTTTCCTTCTCCTTCCATCATTATTCAGTAATGACCTGGGTAACCCCTTCCATGTCCTGATTAAATGTAGTAATGAACATCAAACTGCTTTCTTTTCCTTTTTATCATTATTCAGTAATGACCTGGGTAACCCATTCCACGTCCTGATTAAATGTAGTAATGAACATCAAACTACTTTCCTTCTCCTTGTCATCATTATTCAGTAATGACCTGGATAACCCCTTCCACGTCCTGATTAAATGTAGTAATGAACATCAAACTGCTTTCTTTTCCTTTTCATCATTATTCGGTAATGACCTGGGTAACCCATTCCACGTCCTGATTAAATGTAGTAATGAACATCAAACTGCTTTCCTTCTCCTTTTCATCATTATTCGGTAATGACCTGGGTAACCCATTCCATGTCCTGATTAAATGTAGTAATGAACATCAAACTGCTTTCCTTCTCCTTGTCATCATTATTCGGTAATGACCTGGGTAACCCATTCCACGTCCTGATTAAATGTAGTAATGAACATCAAACTACTTTCCTTCTCCTTGTCATCATTATTCGGTAATGACCTGGGTAACCCATTCCATGCCCTGATTAAATGTAGTAATGAACATCAAACTGGCTTCCTTCTCCTTTCCGTCATTATTCAGTAATGACCTGGGTAACCCCTTCCACGTCCTGATTAAATGTAGTAATGAACATCAAACTGCTTTGCTTCTCCTTTCCGTCATTATTCAGTAATGACCTGGGTAACCCCTTCCACGTCCTGATTAAATGTAGTAATGAACATCAAACTACTTTCCTTCTCCTTTTCATCATTATTCATTCCCCTATACCTTTGCATATTCCTATCCATTATTGTTATTGCAGTTGCTGTTAAAATGGGCCCATAAAAAAACTTCATTCCTTTTTCTTATAATTTCTTCTTTAACTAAAGTACACAAGGGCTGAGGGTAACCTTTCTTCATGAATAAACCTATTATATAGTCAGTTTCACTAAGAAACTCCAACTCATCACTAACCATCCTGGCTGCCCTTACCAACTGCCATTTAACTATAGACCTTTTTTGGTAGTAAGGGTGTCAGCTATAGTATTCCAGATAAGAATTTCAGAAGGTAGCTTTTCTATGTATCCCTGACACCAAAAACCTATTCTTTCTATCAGTGCTTAACTTCACATCTAAATAGGTTATCGTCTCAGGGCTGTATTCATAGGTGAATTTAAAAAATTGCACCGTCTGATGTATCAAGAAATTTTTCCAACACATACTTTGGCCCTTCCCAAACTATAAAAATATCATCCAGGAATCTCGTGTAATGCTTAATGTGGGCTATAAATATACTAGGGAATATATATTCCTGTTTTCAGTATGACATAACATAATTGCCATATATGGGGGTGCATGCATCCCCCATAGCCACACCAGTTAGCTATTTATAGAACTGTCCCTCAAAGTGTAAGAAATTGTTGTTCAACATGGCCTCCATTAACATAATAAACACATTAATGTGGTCTTGGTCAAATAACTGGGTTTTGTGTAACTGTTGTTCCAACCCATTCTAACCCAACTACATGGGGTATCACGGAAAATAAATTACATACATCCACAGTAACCAAAATTATGTCTTCAGTAATAATTGTGTCTCTTAACTTTTCTAAAAAGTGCCATGAACCTTTGGTAATATAAGAAAACACCCCCAGCCCTTTCTGTAAATGATAATCAAGATATTTGCTAATGAAACAGATCGTAGCTCGTTTCCCGTCCACTATAGGCCTAAACCTTAAGTTTTCTAATCCCTTGTGTATTTTCGGTATTCTAAATATATTGGAAACCATAGGATATTCATTTTTGAAATATTTATGTTCATTCTCATTAATCTGTCCCTGCTATAACGTCATCCAACAACAAGTCCATTTTTTTGAAAGCTATGTGAATCTCATTAATGTTACTTTCACTGTAAGTATCATCCATCAAAAGCACTGCCATATTTTCAAAGTAATCATTTTTATCCATTATCACTGCCCTATTTCCCTTATCAGATTTCATTATAAGTATATCCCTATCTTGGGTAGTTTCAGCTAACACACTTCTCTCCTCCATGAATAAATTGCTTTTGCAGTACCTCTGTTTGCTCTTAAATCCTTCCCTGATGTTGATTTCACATGCTCTTTCACAGACAGCTACTATGTTATTGGCAGGGGGGTTAAAACTAGTAGGCCTTTTTAAACCTGGCCCATATGTTTCTATGGTTGCACTTTTAAACCAAATTTTTAAATTCATCTTTCATGTGAACAATTTTAAGTCAGTTAAGGTGTCAGACAAAACCCCACGTCTACCTGGCACAAAGGTGAAATCTTTAGATAACAAATCTGCATGCATGACACTCAAAGCCCTTTTAGAGTAATTATATAACTTATAATCACCCAGCATATTAGTGATAATATCACTGTTACTCTTACTGTCTTTGTATTCTATGTTTAATAAAACATCAAACAAAACATCAAATTCAGCTTATGCATTTTCATTGCAGAATTCATTACTATCCATTTGTTTGTTGCTAAATACAACATGTCCACTATTAACACACACAACGTCCCTGTTGTTCAGTTCATTTTTACTGATATTATGTCTGTTTTCACCCCTACCATCATTGTGCTCTTTAATATGTTCATAGTCAAAACTTTTAGCAAGTTCAGCCTCTAAATACAGACTTACTTCACCCAGGAAGCCCATTAATGTCTCCTCGGCCGATAATTCTGCTGACGCTGATGCTGGTATTTGTAATCCTTCTGTCTCGCTTCCTGCTCCACAAATCTCCTGGCATCATTCCCTTTTCAGTCTTTCAGATCTCCTGGGGCTGCCATCTAAAGGGGAATCCATCTGCTGTTGCTGATAACTGCTCGGTGGTGATGTCACATCCTCGTTCAATTCGCTTCCTTGATTGGTTGAACTCGCCCATTGCCATGCTGACCTGCCGAAAAAGGGTACGCCTTGCCTTTAAGATATTCATCACAGTCCCTTTTTAATTTATTAACTTTCCACTGAAAAATATTGCTGCAACTGTGTTCAATGCCAGCCAGCATGTTGTTTTAGTTAGACTGATAATGTTCAAAGAGCAAATCTTTTTTAATGAACTAATTTTGCTGCTCCAATTCAGAAGGTAGCCACTCAATTGCACGATCATTGTGTTTAGTCTACTCCTGCATAATCAAATAACTTATGCACCTCATTCAACATTTCCTGATTCCCCTCTGCACCACTGGGATACTTCCAAAAGTGCAGACCTTGGGGCACCTGACCCAGTTCAACATTTCTTACAAGGTAACTGTTTTCAAGCTGCAATTTCTTGAAGCTGAACAGTTTTTGTCAAAGATTTTAATTCTATAAGTCAAGGATTGATTGGGCACATTCACAGGTATAGAGATATGATTATTTTCAGTATGAAAATTAAAATTATTCAGCTTCCACTGCTCACCATTCATTACTATAGAATTTCCAACACTGTCAGAATTGACATTAACAGAGCTGACATTAACAGAGTTAGATTCACTGTCGCCACCACACTTGATGGTACAGGTAATTGATTCTGATTAACTTGCATGGGTTGGGTAACTGGGTAACCTAGGCTTCCAAAAATGCTGCTGCCCCCTTCATTGTGCTGTTTGTCCATTAAAGATTTGATTCGAGCCGTATGCTCCACCAACTGCTGGTTGATTTTGTGTAGCAATTCTACTACATCACCACTAGATTCCAGACCTTTCATGCCCCGGGGTATGTAAATGACTTCACACCAAACAAGATAGCCAAGAGTCCAGTAGTAAAAACAGAAGAACCACTGGCCACAGCAACTGAATTCCAAGTATTTATTGTCAACCAAAAACAGTCTTTACCAACAGGTTTAGTGCTTTCATCCAAACACTATTAGGACTTCCTCAGAACAACATAATGCTAAAATCCCAACCATTAAATGCCCATGCCCATCCTACTTAGCAATCTTAATTACACATTAATTAACGACATCACAATTAAACCATTTAAAGACAGAAATGTGTACCACAAGCCCTTTAAATAACTTGGGTATCTACTCTAAAATATATTTAAATTTCAGCACAGCAGAAATACTCACATTGTCATTCATTCCTGAGAAACTGGTTGCATCCAGATGCAATTGCCACTTTAATTCACAAATGTCAAGATGCATGTCTAAAACCCTGCCTTGCACATCCTTAACTGATTGTTGCAAAACAAAATCTAAAAACATGTCCCTGATGTGCAGAAATATGTCTAGACAAGGCATTAGTGGGTTTCCCTTTCCTTACATGTGATAAATGCTCATACACCCTATCTTTAAGATGCCTGCTAGTCTTTTCTACATAGAATGCCAGGCAGTGCTCACATTTAGCCATATAGACCACAATTTGACTTAAACTATTAAAATGCCCATAAAATTGCACCCTCATCCCATTAATACATACCCCACTCCCAGTTTCCATAATGTGTTTACATATTGCACATCTTCCACATTTAAAATTATTTATTGTTCTATTGGTGCCATGGGGTCCCATCTGACTACTCATCTCCAAAATGTCTTTAAAGGATCTATCCTTCCTAAAGACAAATTTTGGGGCTCCTCCAAATTTGGGTTCAACATCCCTATCTAACTGCAACAGCATCCAGTTTTTTTGAATGACCTGGGTAACCCATTCCACGTCCTGATTAAATGTAGTAATGAACATCAAACTGCTTTCCTTCTCCTTGTCATCATTATTCGGTAATGACCTGGGTAACCCATTCCACGTCCTGATTAAATGTAGTAATGAACATCAAACTGGCTTCCTTCTCCTTTTCATCTTTATTCGATAATGACCTGGGTAACCCATTCCACATCCTGATTAAATGTAGTAATGAACATCAAACTGCTTTCCTTCTACTTTTCATCATTATTTGGTAATGACCTGGGTAACCCATTCCACGTCTTGATTAAATGTAGTAATGAACATCAGACTGCTTTCCTTCTCCTTTCCGTCATTATTCGGTAATGACCTGGGTAACCCCTTCTACATCCTGATTAAATGTAGTAATGAACATCAAACTGCTTTCCTTCTCCTTCCATCATTATTCAGTAATGACCTGGGTAACCCATTCCACGTCCTGATTAAATGTAGTAATGAACATCAAACTACTTTCCTTCTCCTTGTCATCATTATTCGGTAATGACCTGGGTAACCCATTCCATGTCCTGATTAAATGTAGTAAAGAACATCAGACTGCTTTCCTTCTCCTTTTCATCATTATTCGGTAATGACCTGGGTAACCCATTCCACGTCCTGATTAAATGTAGTAAAGAACATCAGACTGCTTTCCTTCTCCTTTTCATCATTATTCGGTAAAGACCTGGGTAACCCATTCCACGTCCTGATTAAATGTAGTAATGAACATCAAACTGCTTTCCTTCTCCTTTCCGTCATTATTCGGTAATGACCTTGGTAACCCATTCCACGTCCTGATTAAATGTAGTAATGAACATCAGACTGCTTTCCTTCTCCTTTTCTTCATTATTCAGTAATGACCTGGGTAACCCATTCCACGTCCTGATTAAATGTAGCAATGACCATCAAACTGCTTTCCTTCTCCTTTCCGTCATTATTCGGTAATGACCTGGGTAACCCCTTCCACGTCCTGATTAAATGTAGTAATGAACATCAAACGGCTTTCCTTCTCCTTGTCATCATTATTTGGTAATGACCTGGGTAACCCATTCCACGTCCTGATTAAATGTAGTAATGAACATCAAACTGCTTTCCTTCTCCTTCCATCATTATTCGGTAATGACCTGGGTAACCCATTCCACGTCCTGATTAAATGTAGTAAAGAACATCAGACTGCTTTCCTTCTCCTTTTCATCATTATTCGGTAATGACCTGGGTAACCCATTCCACACCCTGATTAAATGTAGTAATGAACATCAAACTGCTTTCCTTCTCCTTTCCGTCATTATTCGGTAATGACCTTGGTAACCCATTCCACATCCTGATTAAATGTAGTAATGAACATCAAACTGCTTTCCTTCTCTTTTTCATTATTATTCGGTAATGACCTGGGTAACCCATTCCACGTCCTGATTAAATGTAGTAATGAACATCAAACTGCTTTCCTTCTCCTTTCCGTCATTATTCGGTAATGACCTGGGTAATCCCTTCCACGTCCTGATTAAATGTAGTAATGAACATCAAACTGCTTTCCTTCTCCTTGTCATCATTATTCGGTAATGACCTGGGTAACCCATTCCACGTCCTGATTAAATGTAGTAATGAACATCAAACTGCTTTCCTTCTCCTTCCATCATTATTCGGTAATGACCTGGGTAACCCATTCCACATCCTGATTAAATGTAGTAAAGAACATCAGACTGCTTTCCTTCTCCTTTTCATCATTATTCGGTAATGACCTGGGTAACCCATTCCACGTCCTGATTAAATGTAGTAATGAACATCAAACTGCTTTCCTTCTCCTTTCCGTCATTATTCGGTAATGACCTTGGTAACCCATTCCACATCCTGATTAAATGTAGTAATGAACATCAAACTGCTTTCCTTCTCTTTTTCATTATTATTCGGTAATGACCTGGGTAACCCATTCCATGTCCTGATTAAATGTAGTAATGAACATCAAACTGCTTTCCTTCTCCTTCCATCATTATTCAGTAATGACCTGGGTAACTGATTCCACGCCCTGATTAAATGTAGTAATGAACATCAAACTGCTTTCCTTCTCTTTTTCATTATTATTCAGTCATCTGTACCTTTGCACATTCCTATCCATTATTGTTATTGCAGTTCCTGTTAAAACGGGTCCATAAAAAGCTTTATTCCTTTTTCTTATAATTTGGTCTTATCTTGATTATCATTTACAGAAAGGGCTGGGGGTGTTTTCCTATATTACCAAAGGTTCATGGCACTTTTTAGAAAAGTTAAGAGACACAATTATTACTGAAGACATCATTTTGGTTACTCTGGATGTATGTAATTTATTTTCCGTGATACCCCATGTAATTGGGTTAGAATGGTTGGAACAACAGTTACACAAAACCCAGTTATTTGACCAAGACCAAATTAATGTGTTTACTATATTAATGGAGGCCATGTTGAACAAATCATTTCTTGCACTTTGAGGGACAGTTCTATCATATTCTCAAACTTTCATTGTTTGTTTTTCTTATCCATTGTACCCATAATATTGTTTTCCCCTGTAATATTGTAAATTTGTCTCTATTCGTATGTATTTGTATGTCTGTTTGGGGCTTTTCCCCTCGGGTCTCCACTGAAAAAGGATAATTCTTACCCAGCTGGACCAACCCGGTTAACAAATTCAAATAAGTAAATAAATAAATAAATAACTGGTGTGGCTATGGGGGCTGCATGTGCCCCCATATATGCCAACTATGTTATGTCATACTGAGAACAGGAATATATAATCTCTAGTATATTTACAGCCCACATTAAGCATTACATGAGATTCCTGGATGATATTTTTATAGTTTGGCAAGGGCCAAAAGATGTATTGGAAAAATTTCTTGTATACACCAGTCAGACGGTGAAATTTTTTAAATTCACCAATCAATATAGCCCTGAGACGATATCCTATTTAGATGTGAAGTTAAGGATTGATAGTAGGAATAAGTGTTTGGTGTCAGGGATACATAGAAAAGCTACCTTCTGAAATTCTTATTTGGAATACTATAGCTGGCACCCTTACCACCAAAAAAGTCTATAGTTAAAGGGCAGTTGGTAAGGGCAGCCAGGATGGTTAGTGATGAGTTGGAGTTTCTTAGTAAAACTGACTATATAATAGGTTTATTCATGAAGAAAGGTTACCCTCAGCCCTTGTGTACTTTAGTTAAAGAAGAAATTATAAGAAAAAGGAATAAAGTTTTTTATGGACACATTTTAACAGCAACTGTAATAACAATAATCGATAGGGATATGCAAAGGTATAGGGGACTGAATAATGATGAAAAGGAGAAGGAAAGTAGTTTGATGTTCATTACTACATTTAATCAGGACGTGGAATGGGTTACCCAGGTCATTATCGAGTAAAGATGAAAAGGAGAAGGAAGCCAGTTTGATGTTCATTACTACATTTAATCAGGACGTGGGATGGGTTACCCAGGTCATTATCGAATAATGATGAAAAGGAGAAGGCAAGCAGTTTGATGTTCATTACTACATTTAATCAGGACGTGGAATGAGTTACCCAGGTCATTCAAAAAACTGGGGGCTGTTGCAGTTGGATAGGGCTGTTGAACACAAATTGGGAGGAGCCCCAAAATTTGTCTTTAGGAAGGATAGGTCCTTTAAAGACATTTTGGAGATGAGTAGTCGGATGGGACCCCATTGCACCAATAGAACAGTAGGTAATTTTAAATGTGGAAGATGTGCAATATATAAACACATTATGGAAACTGGGAGTAGGTTATGTATTAATGGGATTAGGGTGCAATTTTATGGGCAATATAATTGTTTAAGTCAAAATGTGGTCCATATGGCTAAATGTGAGCACTGCCTGGCATTCTACATAAGAACTAGTAGGCATTTCAAAGATAGGCTGTACGAGCATTTATTAGATCTTAGAAAAGGGAAGCCTACTAATGCCTTGGCTAGACATATTTCTGCACATCAGGGACATGTTGTTAATTTGTTTTGTTTTGCAACAATTGGTTAAGGATGTGCAAAGCAGGGTTTTAGATGTGCATCTTGACATTTGTGAATTAAAGTGGCAATTGCATCTGGATGCAACCAATTTCCCAGGAATAAATGACAATGTGAATATTTCTGCTGTGTTGAAATTGAAATGTATTTTAGGGTAGATACCCAAGTTATTTAAAGGGCTTGTGGTACACATTTGTGTCTTTAAATGGTTTAATTGTGATGTCGTTAATTAATGTGTAATTAAGATTGTTAAGTAGAAAGAGCATGGGTATTTAATGGTTGGGATTTTAGCATTGCGTTGTTCTGAGGAAGTCCTAATAGTGTTTGGATGAAAGCACTAAACATGTTGGTAAAGACTGTTTTTGGTTGACAATAAATGCTTGGAATACAGTCACTGTTGCCAGTGGTTCTTTTGTTGTTACAAATAAATATATATGCTTCTACTAAAAGTAAAATGGTTATTACCTCAATAATAAAACACATACATATCAATTACTGAGATGGTGTGCACTCCAGGTCATTTTCCATCTAAAGGCCTTCATATCACTTTACGGTGTTGTCTTGTCACCCTTGCCCAGCCTGGTATTTCTTTGCAGACTGCCCCCTGCTTTGAGAATGCTGTATACTGCATCAGCCATGTTCCTTAGGTCTATATTTGCTGGGGGTGGTTCCCCACCCCCAGCAAAAAAGACCACAGTGAAGAACTTCTCAAAAGCAAACTTCACACTTCTTAAGACTGGAGTGGTATCCTTCAAGGCCCCCGAGCCAGTGGAAACCACAACCCACGCTGCTGAAACCCTTACAAATGCCTTCTACGAGCACCTCCAGGAATGTATGGATCAAGCAATCCCTAATAAAATCAAGACCCTTTCCACCAAAGGCAGGCACCCGGTCTGGTGGACCCCAGCCATAAACAAACTCTACAACAAGAGGAGAAAGCTACTACATGACAGAGCAAAATCCCTAAAAGGGAAGACATCTCTGATCAATACTAGCAAAAAACTACGATCACTCATAAAATCATCCAAGGCCAACTTTGAGAGAAAAATCGCTAATGACACAAAAGACAATTATAAGGCCTTCTTTAGCTATGTTAGAAACCTGGGTGGAAACTCCCAGATATGCTCAGAATTAGTCCAAAATGATAAAAAATCACTGAACCCACAGACATTGCCAACATACTGGCAGACAGGTTCAGTGCAAATTTCTCCCCTCCCTCGCCCCCAAAAGGAGAAATATCTATCCCACCAGAGTCTAGCCTCCCAAACATCTTAGATGCCCAGGTGAGAGCTGCTCTCTCTAAAGCAAAAAACACAGCATCAATGGGACCGGACGTTGTCCCCGGCTGTGTGCTACACGAACTCAATGAGGAACTAAACCCACACATAAGGCTGCTGTTTAATCTTAGCCTTACTACAGGATACGTACCCAAAGAATGGCGTACGGCAACTGTGGTCCCACTCCACAAAGGTGGTGCTTCTACGGACCCTGGAAATTACCGCCCCATAAGCTTGACGAGCCTTGTCTGCAAAGCTATGGAGAGGATCATAATGGAACTCATAAATAAAGACATTGGGGACCTACAGACACTGGATCCTACCCAATTTGGCTTTGTCAAGGGCAGATCCTGCCTCTTGAACTTGGTCGACTTTTTCGAAACAGTCACTAAGGCCATTGATGAGGGTAAGACAGTTCACACAGCCTACCTTGACCTAGCAAAAGCGTTCGACACAATACCCCACTCGGGCATCATAGAAAAGCTCACCAGCTTAGATGTAAACCCATATGTCACAAGATGGGTTGCAAACTGGCTCAAGGACAGAACACACAGGGTTAGAGTTGCTAGTGCCATGTCAGACTCTAAGCCGGTCACAAGCGGTGTCCCACAGGGCTCAGTCCTGGGCCCCCTCTTGTTTGGCATTTATTTTTCTGAAGTGCAGGCAAACATAGGGGATTGTGGCTGACAAAATTTGCAGATGACTGCAAACTGGGCACCATAATTGACACTCCATCAGACACAGACATCCTCCAGAGAGGTCTCATAGAAATGGATAACTGGTGCCAGAGCCATGGCCTTAAGCTAAATGCCAAAAATGTATAGTCATACCCTTTGGAAAAACAAGGTAACCCCTAATTACCACATAGGTGGTAATCCATTAAACACAGAAGAAGTTATCAGGGACCTGGGGACCCAAGTTGACAGTAACCTCTCTTTTGACACTCACATTGCCAAAGTGGTTAGGAAGACCTTCTACATTGCCCACCTGATCATGAAGGGATTCACATCCAGATCAGGAGAGGTCATTGTACCCCTGTACTCTTCACTTATCAGACCAATGATTGAGTACAATGCCCCATTCGGAATGTACCTTACCCGACACCTGCAGCAGTTGGAAAGACCCCAAACGTTCCTCACCAAAAGGATAAAGGCTCAAACATATGTCATAACGATGCCCGACTGAAGAAACTCCAGCTCTATTCAGTCGCATACCATCTGCTCAGAGGTGATCTGTGCCTGACATACAAGGCCGTGTCCAACCCGGAATTAATGGACATGCTCCACCTCAAAAAATCCAAATCCGCCAGAGCCACGAGAGCAAGAGACTTAAACCTCAACACGGATATAAATAGGACGTGCTGGAGGGACAGATTCATCACCCAGAGACTCCCTACACTATGGAACAGAATCCCAGTCCATGTGAGGCAGAGCCCCTCACTGACTCTGTTCAAGAGAAATCTTGACGAGTGGATGGGAGATCGTAGGTTTACCCCGGGAATCATCTCTGTGTCACTGCTGGACAGAGGCACAGCAAAGTAATGGGTATAGTATTCTCATCCTAAGGGGTGGTGAAAGCCACACACACTCTGGCTAGGCTTATAAATGCCCTAGGGCAGATAGCCTAGTATGAACCTATGAACCTATGAACCTATATGCATGTCTGTTGAGGAATACAGGCATATGAGCTACAATACTGCATGCAACATATACAGAAGGAAACTATTGTCTAAAGATGCACAGTGCCTATAACTATCCATGTCACTTAAAATATCACATTAGAGTGTCGCCTGCAAAATCATAATTTCTCAACTATGACAAACAGAAATATAAATCTCCGCATTCTGATACAGCTGTGTACATGGAACATTGCATGTAATATGTGAACAAATGCATGAAAACAAATTCATACAGAATTATGATATACATAACTGTCACCATACAGGCAGACGTGAGCAGTGACCAGATAGACACCAAGGGGGGAGAAGCCCTGAATACACCCCAGATAAATGGGGATCAGGTAGTTGCTTTGGCACTGGATGTGTCAACTGGGGAAGGGTAAGAATGAACGGTTGATGCTGGATAACCCATTCCAGGTTCTGATTGCTGGCAGAGTCCAGCCACAGGAGGTCCACCTGTGGATATGCCAGGTAATGCACCACCTTCAGCTCCAGAATCAGGAAGTGTGAGCCTGTTAAGAAGTGCTCATGGGGTCTGTCTTGATTATTAATCTGTGCAGAATCATGCATTTACAATGGATGTAATGTACCAGGAACTGCACCATGCTTTTTGAACAGAAATAGGGTGTCAGAATCATTTAGGAGTCTGCTAACCTGATTAATAATCTGTCAAGTCAGGGGTTGGTTTAATGGTTAAGGTGTTTACCTCACAACCACAAGGTACAGCATTTGATTCTCATCTTTGAAGGGACTTAGCTTGGTTTAAAATGGCTCCCTAGAACTTATCTAAGAATCATGTCCCACCAGCCTTTGTCTTCTTCTTTCCATTTCACTAGATACTGGGGATCAGAGGGAATGAATAGACTTTTAGTGGACATAGACTTGATAGACATGTGGTGGTCTGGGCCACAAGAATGATTAAGAACCAGATATTTTCATACTCCATAACCTCTACATGTGACATACGCAATGCATGTGATGTATGTGCACCTAGTGATGAATTGTAGGAAGCTATCAATGATACAAAGTAATAGGCAGACCATTTATAGTCCAATGACAACAACTGACAGCCATTGCTAAAGTCAGAATGGTTGAGGGGTGGGAGGGTGGCCTAATGGTTAAGGTGTGCGCCTTACAAACACAAGGTGCAGGTTTTGAGTCTCCCAAGGGATTATTGGCTAGGCTTAAAATGGCTCACAAGGGCAGTTAGCTTAGTACTAATCTATGAACCTATGAACCTATGATTATAAGTGGAAATAGCACTAACTATATTCCACTTGCCTTAGAAGAGTAATGTGACAACCCAGGAAGAAGCTTAAGGACTTATACTTAACGGTGGATATTATTGACTTTTCACAACTCTAACATTGCATTATATGGAACAGGACTGTTACAGAGTGCCATTTTGACTTTTAACAGATGTATGCACTTCTTTGGAAAGATAGGTTCATCTGTACTTGCTTTTTTGCTTGATGGAATGTCACAGACACTATTTACTGTTTCTTTTCAGCTTACTGGACTTGTAAAGCTGTCATATTTTAGGTTCAGTTTTTGGTAGGTTCAAGATTACTGCAAGCTATTTATGGGTCTTACTCTCTGTGTATCGAACAGGTGTGAGGTCCTTGTACAGCTTTGAGTAAAAGTACAGAAAGGTATTCATGCTCTTAGGATAATTACTGGTGATCATTCCTTTGTTAACATATGAGAAATTTCCCACTGCCCTCTTGTTTTCGATCTAAAGGCTAGGATTTTTGTAAATGGTCCTCTCTTTACTATCACCTAGTAGTAAACTCTGGCCCTGTTATATTATTGCAGCATTTGTTTATTCGTACAGTTTTACAATTCGGGCATGCCTCACCCCTATAAGGCACTCTTCTACTCATGCTTTCCTCCAGTCTTCTTTGTTCCTAAGTATGCCAGAGATTGCCCTGTAGTACAATTGAAGCTGTAATCTGAAAGAGCTCAGCCAAATAAAAATGTGAGTAGTACCACAAGATTAATAAGTTTCAAGTAATGCTATGTTATTTTCAGGATGCAAGCTTCCTTACTGCTGGAGTTTCTTTCTTTGGTTATTTTGGAGTCCACATGATTACCAGGGAGTAATCCAGCAACATCATGTCATAATCTGACAAGGAGCAGGGGGGGGGGGGCTATTTTAATAGTTTGGATCACTCATTTGGGAAATTTTTGCCCCTTAGTATCCACATACTGACATGACTGCATTGGGAATTACTTCCATATGAGTAGGCATAATCCTTGGCTGGCAGGTTTAACACTCTTCTTTTGTTAACCAAATTTAGGGCTTCTGTAGTGAGTTGAATAGTCATTTAAGCTGTATGTTACTTCTCAAGAGTTTTATATTTATCTACTATGTAATGAACCTCATAATACATTAAAATCTGTCCTGTTATGATAGGACAATTGCCATTGCTAATTTATTCAGTATTATGGAAAATAGCTATAAAGAGGGATGTACTGTCCATATTTTGATGTCTTAAATTTCCCTATTGCCCATTGTCCATTGTCCATTGCTAGGTATATGCTCCATTATATTCTTATTGTAAAGACTTAGCAGAAGAGAACGACTTTTAGAGGCAACTGCTTATGTACTTAGTTTTCTACACACCCACAGCTCAGAACTTTGAATAAGACCTAGTTAGCTTAATCTACTGAAACACACCTATATCTCCTCCCAAGTTAGATACATAATCAAGACCAGTTCCTAATATTAGACTGTATTAAGCTCTCTTGCATTCATTGTTATGAACCTGATCATTGGTAGAACTGAGTCAATGAACTGAAGTAGAGTTAAAACTTAGGTACTTGAAAACTACCTGCCTTCAATATAGATAACTAAGTTTGTTATCATTATGTTTGAATTTGTTTTGCATTGTTTTGGTGAAGATTTTTATTTAAAGTGCTTAGGAATTAAGCAGTATAATAAACTTGAGCTTGTCCTATGGTAGCACTCATTTACTGGTACCTGACAGTGCAGATTTGAGATGTAGAGGTAACAATCTAACCAGAACATAATATAATTGTTAAGACCAATATCCACCTCCTATATCTCTTCCTTACTTCAAAAACTTAAACCTTCTACCCCCTCAGCTGACAATTTACCAGGGGAATACCTCCAACTAGGTGCCACAGCTATTGCCTACCCCATCTCTATACTCATTAATAGAACAATTAAAGAAAGTACTATTCCATCTATCTGGAAAATCTCACATATTATTCCTATTCACAAAGGAGGTGATTCTGCTGATTACTCAAACTACCGTCCCATAGCTCTACTATCTCCACTGGCCAAAATTATGGAAAAATGTATCCATAAACAATTAATTTCCCACCTTATCCACCATAATCTCTTATCCAACTGTCAGCATGGCTTTCGTCCTTTCCACAGTACTACCACTGCCCTTCTTTCCTTTACCAATTGTATCAACAAAAATCGCAACAATAATTCCCTGTCGTCAGCACTCTTTGTAGACCTTTCTAAGGTCTTCGACATCGTCAACCATAAACTTCTACTTCACCTTCTAAAGTCCCTATCTCTTGATAATTCTGCCCTGAACTGGTTTACATCCTACCTGGATAACCGAAAACAAGCTGTACTCTGGCAGAATAATCTTTCTGAACTTCTTCCTACATCCCTAGGAGTCCCACAGGGCTCTATCTTAGGTCCACTACTATTCTCCATTTTTATCAATGATCTACATCTCTCTGTTCCCTTCTCCACCAGCATACAATATGCTGACGACTCCACAATCATTTGTTCAGCGTCTTCCCAAACTGAACTTCTTTCTCTCACGCAAAAATCATTCACCACTATAGAAAAATGGTTCTTAAACCATTGTCTTCTCCTCAACCCAAAAAAAAAACAAACTGTTACTCTTTACACCCTCACACTCATCTCCCCCTCTTCAGTTTACCTTGAAATCTAATAATGGTACCATTATATCTCCTGAGACTACCACCAAACTCCTTGGTATCACAATAGATAACCAACTAAAATTCAACACTCACATACACACTACAATACAATTTACTAACAAAAACTAGGATCCCTGTACAGAATCAAACAATTTCTTACTCCACTAGCCAGAACTACAATTGCAAAAACTCACTTAATCTCTACCCTATTATATGCCTCCCCCATTTACACCAACTTGTCTCAAAACAATCTTAAGAAACTAGCCAAATCATATAATAACATTGCCAGGTTTGCCACTAACTCACCATATAGGACACATCACTGTCAGAACCTTAAACAACTAGGTTGGCTAGAGTTACCTCACCTTTTACAATTCAACCAACTTATTATTGCCCATAAAGTCCTTCATCAACCCAATAACACCCCAATTCTCTCCACACTCATAACACCATATTCTAACCTAAAAAAGTTACGCTCTACTAATAAAATGCAGATGCAAACATCTTTCTCTTATAACTCTGCAGGAGACTCTCTCTTTTCTAACTTTGTTGGGAAAATATGGAACCTCTTACCTACTGACCTTACAGCTATTACATCTCTCCCTCTATTCAAATCTAACCTTAAACATTTCCTCTCCAACCACTGGTTATGTTCTTGTAATAACCCTGACTAATCTCTCCTCTCTTGCTTTTCCTAAGTACTACCCTGTTTTCCTTCAAAATTTCAATTTAAAACTTATTTCTTAGAACTGCTTTACTCACTGTCCTTTTTACTCTTTAGCTTCACAACCTAACCCACCTACCTAACTATCCTTTCAAGTCTTGTCTTATCCTGAAGATGTCTCTACTATCCTTAATTTCCCTACCTCTTCTCTAGTATTTTCCTTCTTATCATTTGAATATAATTAAGTCCCATTATGCTATGTACCAATCTTATTTTTCCTAATGTATTGTGATACATTATTGTACTGTTGATCTAACTAACTTGTGATATTAAATGTTTTGTGTACTTGGAGCTTTTCTCCTCGGGCCTCCACTGAAAAAGGACATGTATCCAGTTGGACTAGCCCGGTCAACAAATGTAAAATAAATAAATAAAATAAAATAAAGACTTGAAAATACTTGTTAAAAACACAAAAAAAAACGGATGGTGAAGCAATGAGCCTAAAGGAAACAAGGTTAATTAGTGCTTTCATCCACTGAATCCACAGGACTTTTTCAGAATAAAATACAACATCCTTCTACAACTTATATACATACAGGACAGCTTTAATAAATGCCCAATTAAAACACACTGTTCATTATTAAAGCAACAGTCCATTCCCCTACTCAAATATATACACACATATACAACTATAATATAAAAACTCTACTGATACTAATGCATTTTATAAAAAAAGATTAATAAAAATAAATTCAAATATACATAGCAACCTTTAATTTTAATACACTAAAAACTAATGTCTTTTGTCTATTCCCGGTTAGGGGACGCCACAGCGGAACTCCGGTCCACTAATGACTGGCAGTGGATTTTTACTGTGCCGAGTTGACAGCCCGAGGCCCAACCTTCAAAGAAGGCACACCCATTTATGCACGCACCTATCTGCATGTCTTTAAACATCACTTGACCGCTGGGAGGACATGCAGACTCTACACAGGAGGTGCTCCAGCAGAGAATCGAACAGGAGAACCTCTTGCTGTGAGGTGACAATGCTAACCGCTGCACCACCACAGCTCTGATTCATTTTAATACACTACAAATGGAAATATATTAATTTATACGGGGAAAGCAGTTGGCTCTAGTTTTTAATTATCATTTACATTCCAGAAATTCTAGGAAGTCCTCTACTGGACCTCCTCTCTGGCCCAAGTCTCCCCTATCAATAACACAAAATCTGAACCTATGCCCAGCATTCTGTGCCAGATGTTTATATAAAGCATTTCTTTCATCTTTCTTTGTAATATCATAATTGTGTTGGCAAACTCTTTTCCGCAAACCTAATTTAGTTTTACCTATATAGAATGCGAGACAACATAAACACTGGGCTAAATATACCACCATTTTGCTCCCACAATAAGACCTGCAATGAAGTTTAATTGTCCCATATCCCTCCACTATCACTTCAAGACATTCAAGGATATAGGGACACTGTGAACAGTGACCACACTTCACCATTTTACCAGGCCCTTCCATTCTCAAAGGCCTCTCAAATAGTGTCTTAAAACACACATCTTTCTTATAAACCAACCATTAGTTTATGTCATTTTTCTTTCAGACTAAGATGCAGAAACATGTTAATTCCGTGCATTTAAGTATTTAGAACTGTATTCTCAGTAAGTTTAAAGATGGCACATTGCATGCAGTTTAAAAAAAATTTTTTTAACTTACCATACATACATACCATATGTTTCTTCTTTCATTTTCAAAATCAGTTGTCTAACTGGTGTCTGCTAACATTGCAATTTGTTTTCAGATAAGCAAGGTGTGACAACACTTGGCACTGAGTCTAGCATGATCAGAGACTAAATAATAATTGCTGAAGTTTATTTTGTTACAAGAAATACAGCAAAGCACTCAGCAAAGGAAATATTCACAGGAGTTTCCTGCTTGGAGGCAAGTAATGAGTACACAGATAGACTTAAAAAGGCTGGTGTTACAATTGGTACTTGGGATCTGTATATTTCCAATGAGAATGGAGTTGTAACAAGCTGCAACTAAAGCAAATAAATAAGTAAATAAACAAAGTAAGTTAAATATAAGTGGTAAAAATAGATGGTTGCCTAGCAGCAATAATCTTGGATACTACTTTTATATTTTTTTTTTGAAGAAAGTACCACAAAAGTTTTGGAACAGGGACTGTCTGAGTACCGGAAAATGTGAGATTTTATGGAGTTTAACATTTGGCAAGAACACTGTGTTACAATAATTTGTAGTTATATTTAGAACTTCTAAAGCTGTCAGTTTGCTTCTGCAATGTTCCATACTTAGAATCTATTAAATTTTGTATGCGATGTGCAGAAATTATACTTGAACACTCGTACATCCACATGATCTCAGGTTATAAAAATGGAAATTATTTTTTAGTAACTGTATGTCATTGTCACTGGACTCTTTAGGGAAATCATCCAGAGTAAGATGTTTTTCCTCATTTATATACACCTTCTTGGATTGTTGGAAGACAATTCATCTCTGAGCAGAATGATACAAAATTAAGAAGACAGGTGTGGCCAAGCAGAGATATGAAAGTTAACTACTACTGCCACAAACAGTGCTTCAAAAGAGGGTCAAGTGAACAATATGAGTTGAGGGGAGGGTGATAACAATATAGTAAAGATCTAATTGTCCACATGTGCTGGTGCAAGGTTACTTAGCATCCCTTCACTAGTGGATACTAACTATACAAATACCAGTGGAGACCAAGGAGGGTTCTGAATACCAAGAAACAGATAGAACTCAGGAAAGCAACAAAGCTTCCCAAAGAAGAAAATATTCTTCCTGACAGACTCGGTTACCAGAAAGATAGATTTAGGGGTAGAATGGTGCAGTTAGGTAAGTTGTATGATGGGTGCAGTATCTCTGAGGGGTAAGGTGTAAATTCACAGAACCTGAAGAGCAGCTGCAGAGGGTAAGGGCCTTAAGAAGTTTAATGCCACTGCATATGGAGGATCAGATGGCCTGGCTGTGAAAGGGACCCAAGCAGTGTAGAAGGAGTTTGAATATGTTATGTTACATTATGGAATTCAACAATCGGTTAAACAATTTGTGCAGAACTCACAAATCTGGCTTCATTGTGCACCGAGGACCTATATGAAGCAATGTAGGCCTTTATTGTCATGAAAATCAGCAAATGTAAGAGAAGAAAACTAGAGTCATAGATGAGGGGCTTAGGGGTGTTGAACCCAGCCAGTGACAGACCACACAGTAATATGATAGGATTTCGTGAACCCCCTTCCCCTTAAAATATAAAGGCAGTTTGTGAAACAAATCCGGTGGAAGAATCAAATTTCAGAGAATGCATATAGTTAACAGGGAAAAGGAAGGCAGATACAGAATGGATGCAGAAATAACATAAAAAGGTTGTTTGTCTTTCGGCTTTTCCCGGTTAGGGTCGCCACAGCGGAACTCCGGTCCACTAATGATTGGCAGTAGATTTTTACGTGCCGAGTTGTCAGCTCTGATGCACAACCTTCAATGAAGGTACACCCATTCACGCATGTCTCCACACAGAAGACGCTCTAGCTGAGAATCAAACAGGACAACGTCTTACTGTGAGGCGACAACGCTACCGCAGCACCACCACCGCAGTTTAGAAATAACATAAAAAGGTGATTCACCATAAAGAATGGACCCCAGTGTGACAATAGTGCATCTGAGTTAGTGGCACTGATGGCAAACCATTGGCCTGAGGTTATGGTAGTTACCGAAATTCACTTTGCAGAGAACCTCCAGAGTTAGGGACAAAGCAGTAAACAGTTAGGAAAAAGGCCCCACATTAGGGACATTTTCAATGCTGGGATTATAAAGTTAGAACATCTCAAAATAATTTCCAGTTTTAACATGGACGGATGAAAAGTTTGAGGAAAAATAGGGACTCCCCTCCAAATCTGGACAGTTGAGAGGTATGCCTGATCAGGAACAAAGAAAGTCATTCAGAAAGATAAAAAAAATTAACCTCCTGATGAAAGTGAAAACATAAACCCCCACAAAGAAGAAATCAGGCAATACAGAAAGGGACAGGCCGTAAATAACATATACGTGCAGAGAAGACTAGCATTCTCCATAACAACAGATACCTGGTAGTTAGTCACACTAATCTAACAGATAAATGTAAGCATACTGTACATAACAGTAAAAAACACAACACCCACATAGTAAAATAACAGTAAAACACTGATGAAAAACTGCCATAGAAACAGTCAAATATTGGCAACAATCACATAATTAGACAAACCAACTTAAGCTTACACTGTGTCTTTCAACACCTGGAGTTGCCACCAGACTGATTCCTATTGTAAAGCTATTTAAGGCTGTGATGCAATGGAAACTGTTTACATGTCTGTAAAGCACAATGCTAGTAATACCCCACCTACTTAATGAGATACCCAATTCAAGTTTCCAACCAGACTACATAGCAACTGTCTGTAGCTTTGAGAAATAGTAAATTTAGATGTGAGAAAACACATCTTTTAGGTTGAGCATGTAACACAGTCGTTTCACCTTATGATCTGTATAAATCTTTTTTTTTCACATTAACAAGCAGAAAGAAACAACAGACAACAAATGTTAAGCAAAATAAATAAGCACTTAAATAAATAACACTATAACAAGAACATTGAACACAAACATTCTATTTTTCTAGACATAACCAGGCCTCACAATAACCCATGCAGTCCTGTTATTCCATATGATGTCCATCCTGTTACTCAGCATTGCTTCTATATTCAGTATTGATTTATATGAGATTAGGTTAGCTGCAGAAGGGTTTTACTCTGAATAACATATATGATTGCAAAATTAATAGAAAATAGGTTACTAAGACAAAGCTTGAGTATTTCAAATGTGAGCATATTTGAGGATGGGAGGAGTCGGTCTGTTTTTGTGTAGTGCATCATATATGTGCTTTGCATGAGGGATGCCCAAATTACATGTTTAATATCTACTGAAAGCTCAGGGGCTTTTCTGTGGTCTGGACAGTAACTGAAAATTAGTCACAGAAACAATGCATTCGAGAATGGAGATGACAGAATAATTCATAAAGGAGTTGCAAACAGAATCCCAGCAACAAGGAAAAATGAGACATGAATATGAAAGAAAACTGCATCCTTAGAAAAGTATACAATGGAGAGGTTTGTTGTTTGGAGAGCTCAGTACGCCCAATGTACACAGGAATACCCTGATTGCAGACATGCTTAAGAACAGGATCTTTATTTGCATTCTGCAAGAGTCAGATCTCAAGCAAATATGTACTTGGTTTACAGGAGCTGCTATTGGTGTGCTCTCTCTGATCTCTGGAGTGAATCCAAACAAAATCCAAGGCATCCTATGAAATCTAAAGAAAAAATAAGTATTGTTTTTCACTATACTGCACTTTTAAACTGTGTATTACTGAATTGTTGTCTACTTTTATCGGTTTTTAGCCATTTTAACTGTTTTGCTCTTTCACTGTTTCAACTGTTTACTGTTTGAGACTGTTTTTCCTGAACTTTGTATTTTCTAGTGCTTGTGTTTTTTATGGAATAGGCAAGATTCAGATTTGCTGAATCTAGACTGTTTGGCATTATCTGAGCACTAAAACCAGCCATCTTACATTAAGAGGGGCCCTCTGCACCCTTGTGGCAGAAGAGTGTAGCAAAGGACTCATCTGAGTTGTAGATTATTGGAATAAAGCTCAGTACTGAACATTTCCATTGGTAAGCTTATTTGAAAATTGCTTAACCTGTTTTAAAAAAAGGTTTTCACAGTTGCATAATTTCACATAAGCCCCACATTTGCAAGGGTTTGCACCTGTTTTAACACAGCTCCACAGAGTCTGGGTGAGCAGCCACTGCTCTACTATCTTCATATGACCAATGCGAGGCATCTGTTTGCACATAGCGCACCGTCACACAGCACTGTACACTGGAGGTAACCATTGGCAGTTATAGACGCAAAAGCTAAAGTAGATTTATTTTCCCTTAGAACCTGCTCGTGCTCCAACTGAGGAGTCCCTTAAATTGTGCTAAGCTGCTTGGAGAGCACCTCAGCTGGGCTTTCTACAGCATTTGTCACTTTAACTGAAATCTCCTAATCCCTAATAGTCTAATACCCCTTGAGAGTCCCAATAGTATAGACCCAGCATTAAGCTCCCAATTAAACCACATCCTTCCTCATTAAAGAGAGCAAATTTACACCTAGTGTAAATGGATGGTCAGTTTTCCCCATTTCTCCTGCCAGCCTGATTGACATGGATATCCCGACGCAGTGTAGCAATCGCCTCATGCACACTGAGAACCCACTACTCCTAAACCAGCCAAGCTCAATCTGTGAGAGATGCATATACACTAAAAATGTGTAATCCTTGCTCTCTCGTTCACAGAACAGTGACACTAAACATACCACACCTCCTGCACAAACCATGTTCTCAACAAATAAACCCTCATATCCGGAGGTACTCACAAGAAATTTACCTAACACCAGAGACCTCCAAAACAACAAAACATTCTACACGTAATATAATACCTACAGCACTCAGTACACATAAAACCACAAGCACAAGTCTCTCACCAAACAAGCCCCTAAGGCAAAGCACATCTAAACCAAATTTTTTGGTCATAGATGACTCAATAGTGAGACACACAGATGCCACTTCTACTTGTTAACCCAATGAAGAGAAAAAATACTTTATTGCAATAAGTTATCCTCCACTTATTATAGTTAGATCCATGTCCCCCTAGCTCTTCCACTAATGACCAAAAAAAAAAAAAAAGTCTGTTCTCCCCACCCCAAACATTCAGGTCCAGATTCTGTGCACTGTCCCCGACCCTCCTTCTACACACACACACACACACACACACACACACACATGTATATATATATATATATATATATATATATATATATATATATATATATATACACACATATACATATACACATCCACTTATCAAGATTCCTTTTGAAGAGGGCCAGTGAGATGCTCTGCTTGACATGTATGGGAAGCCTATTCCAGAGCATGGGTAGTCTCTGGGTAATGAACCTGTCCCTCCAGCATGTTTTGTTGATTGAGGTAATGAGATTAAGGTCTCTGGAGCATGTGGTAGTGAGGTTAAGGTATTAACTTTAGTAGGAAAATGATTTTTCCTTGTCACCTTTGATGACATGTATGAAAAAAATAACATATTTTTTGTGTTTTATAATTTTATAATTCTATTTAGTTTCTTAATGAATATTTAATAAGTGCTTCTGCTTGGTATTGGGGCTGTTAGGTTCCATTGGGAAATTCAACCTTTGTAGACTTGATTTTCCCAATTAAATAGTTTTAGAAAGAGGTTACTAAAATATGTAAAAGGGAAAGGAAGGAAAGGAAAAAAAAATAAAAAGTAAAAAATAGTAACGTATTTTAAGTATGCAGTTAACAGTATTTTAAAGGAGAACAAATAAATACAGTTTATAATTATTTTATGTCCTTGAATCAGTATCACATGTAAGCAATGGACTAAAAGTACTTAAATGTTGTAGAGACTAGTCTATCTTTATTTTCTTAGCCACATTTTGATTTAGATAGTGTTATTACAAGTTTAAGTTTGTTCTAAGTTTTGCAGTTTTGATAGTTAGACAGTTTCACATAAATGCCAAGTTTTCCTCAGTATATTGTGCTTTCACATATGAATATATATATGTATAACATCTTTATGTCAAAACTGTGTACGCCAATGTATTTTATAATAGTTATTAGTAAAATTTTCATCACCAGATTATATTAAAATCATTTTAATTAAAATAATATTTTAAAATAGAGTTCAACAACTCATTTATCTGGTTACTGAAATATTATTTGCAAGGCAATATAATAATGACATTAAAATCTAATTGCCTCTCAAAAGGTCCACACAATCAATAATTTGAAATTTAAAGCCAGCTTGTCTTTTGTGAAGCTGCAGGTGCTGAGCCAGTGCGTTATTCTTGCACTTAGTTCTAATTTCAGAAAGATGGACAGAAATCCTTCTGTTGTCTGTTAATCATTTTCCCCACATAAAAAGTTTCACAGAAACTTCCTGCTACATAATAAGAGTCTCTATCCCACCCAGACAAAATATAACATTGTTAAGTCCCAGGGCTACAGGTTGCCCAGGATTGCCATGAAAATGGAACCGTACCTTAAAAACCTAAATGATCTTGAAAATGATTATTTGCTGAGGGGATATGAAAGCAATATGTTAAGAAGCATTCTGGAACCTATAATTGAACTAAAAAGTATAAATTCACAAGCATTTAACAGTCCTTATAGGAGGGTTTTAAAGAAACCTATGGACAACAAATCTAAAGACAGTTGTATCTGGACTTTTACTATTAACTATGCTCACATCATCATTAATATTATTAGAGAGAATTGGGCCATATGAAAGCTCATATCTAATGAACATCCTTAGAGAAGCTCCTTCCTTTGTGTATAGGAAAGAGAAACATCATGAGTTGGGTTGAAGGTAGGCCCAGACCATTGGATACATGCCAAATAAGTGTGGAGCCTTCTGTGCTTTGTCAGCACACACAGAAGTGAGACATATTTTTCTGCCCTTATTTAAAGAAACTGATTAAAACCAATGCAGGAGGTGACTAGAACTCGATGCAGGTGGTTTACAGGGCAAGCTGCAATGACTGTGAAGCATTTTATGTGGGAAACATGATCAACAGACTTAAAGGAAGGATTTCTGTCCATCTTTCTGAAATTAGAACTAAGTGCAAGAATTATGCACTAGCTCAGCACCTGCAGCTTCACAAAAGACACACTGCCTTTACATTTCAAATTATTGATTGTGTGGACCTTTTGGAACTGGAAGGAAACATCCCTAATCTTTTAGAAAAATGTGAACTACTGTGGCAGGTGAAACTCAACTCTTTTAGAAAAACAGGGTTTAATTCTTATTTTTCCATAAAAAACACTGTTCAAAAGACTGATATGGGACTGATTAATGCTGACATTACACATTAATATTATACATGCTAATATTGTTATAAACAAATATCAAACATTGTAAATATTGTATAATGAAAATAATTGACATTAGTGCTATTTTCTGTTACTTTTACTTATTTAAACTAAGTGCTTTCTTAGTTAGGTGCCATACTTAAACAGATCCCCAGGGCCTTAATGCTTTATTTTTAACATTTTTCACTGTATTTCCACATAAGAAATTATAGCTATGGTATTTCAGCCTACTTAGGTGTTCACTTGTAGATTTATACACATGTTCATTAATATTGTGATATGTTTTTATATGCACACACCTGATGAAGTACTTATTTGGTACAGAGGGGATCTTTGTTAAAATTGTTACAGTTCATAGGTTACTAATATTTATGTTGATAGATGTCTAATGGTATATCTTTTTGTTAGTTAATTAGGTAGTCATTTTGTTAGTGAGTTGATTTATTAATTAATAAAGTTTGGATTAGTAGGTTATCCTTAATAAGTTGTTCTTATATATTTTAATTTGTCTCTAGCTTTTTAGTTTCATTTCAGTTCTAAAGTAGCACAGTCTCAGTTTATACTATGATGTTAAGAGGGACTTGGTTAAAAGAATGAGTTTAATGCTTTTATTTCACTTAACAGAACCACCCTTTCTCCCTTTCCCAAATAACCTGATTATATATAAATAATGATTGTCTTTAATGCTTTTCATTATACTCACCTGGGAATGCTTGTTTGTGTGCTTTGATAAAGGATATTCCATTTTTAACTCAACTGTGGACTACCTACTATTTTATTATTTTGTAGTACATATTTTCAAGTTCAATTTTTATTAGTGAACTAGGTGCTTAACATATTTCAAGGAATGAACTTCACACCCTCCACACTGCAAACTTTCTGCTTGGTTTGTTTTTCATTTACTTCAGTTCCTGCCCAGTTCTACTTTTGAAAGGTACTGTTACTTTCCAAAAAGCATATATCATTGATATTGCAGTAGGGTCTGTTCTTATGTGATATTGGCATGGCATGTTAGCTGGACATGTAAAGGCATCAGAACAGTTATCTAAAAAGTTTCCACAACTGTGTGGCTACTGTAATTCATATGTATAACTCTAAAGTTGATTTATTTTCAGATACAATTATAAAAGAATATCAACTCGTTCTTGATTTTCTAAGCAATCTGAAAATAAATGGTGACATACACACATATTTATATAAAAGATATAAAATTATTAAGAAATATAAATGTAACAAATGTAATTATTGGAATTATGCTCACCAAATTAATTCCTCAACTTAAACTGCAATAGATTAAAACAGTTACTTTACTATCCTCAAAAGCTATATTTCCATTTTGGAAATTATTTTCTTGCATATTTGTACACAGAGATCATTCATCATTCAATATACAATTGAAATTATATACAATACCCAGGATCTGGCTACAAAAATGGAAAAATGAAGTTATCCCTTCATTGACAGAGTTTATAAATATTGCCACAGTTGTATATAAAAATAAATGTATATTATTAAGAAAACAAACAAAATAATCACATAATACAATTACTGAATAAATTTAAACTCATTGTATATTGGGAAAAATATGCTAAGGATGAAGCTACCAGGTAAAAGGAAAAGAGGAACACCTAAGATAAGGTTTATGGATGTGGTGAGAGAGGACATGCAGGTGGTTGGTGTGACAGAGCAAGATGCAGAGGACAGGAAGAAATGGAAACAGGTGATCTGCTGTGGAGACCCCTAACAGGAACAGCCGAAAGAAGATGATGATGACTCTATGTTCTATGACTAATTTCTACTCTTTGGTCATTTTATGACTCTTACTGATGTATATAGTGTGATTGGTATAGACACTTGTGAGTATTGTTATTTATTTTATTTTGTTAGTGTGTTTACTCATGTATATAAAATGTAAATAGAACTATTTAAAATAAATAACTCTAATGTTTTTTTCTAAAAATTCAAGGCTTCAAATTATTTAATTTTTATTTTATGTTGCTAGTAATAAATCATCTGAAAAGAAAGATGTAGTTAGAAATCTTGTACTTTGCCCAAACTATCAAGAAAGTTCACAAAAAACGAGGACTGCTCTATTGTAACAAGCAATTTCTCTCAAAGCAATCCAAAACCACAATAGCCAGGACACGTCTGCTATCTACTCTCCTCTACACACACCTTCGTAAAACTGACCTACACAAACTAGAATTCTGCTACAATAAGATAACTAGATTTACTACAGAATCTTCATATAGAACACATCACTGTGACTCTCTCAAAAAGTTAAAGTGGTTGGAGCTCCCTCTATTACTTTAACTCAATCAATTGTCACTAGCACACAAGGTATACTACCACTCAGACAAAATCCCAGCCCTCCAACATCTTATACGTCCTCACACCACAACAAAAACCTTGAGATGTAGCACCCTAAACCTCCTAGAAGTCACCAAACATAACAATGTGGAAGGAAAATATGCCTTTAGCTACTACATGTCTAAACTCTGGAACTCCCTCCTTGCCTACCTAACATCCAATAATTCAACTACACAATTTAAAAAACTCCTAAAAGCCCTCCTCATGAACAACTGGCTATGCTCCTATCTCACCCCAGGGTAAAGACAGGCATACAAGCAATATCTCTTAACACTGCCATATGTCAAGTCTAGTTTCTCACCCTGTTTCTGGTCCAAGTGTGACCTTAACATATGGCATGTATAAGTCTGCAAAGAAAAGCACACACTGGAACATATTGTATCTATAAGTCTGCAAAGAACTGCACATAGTCTGGAATATTCTGCATGTATTAAGAAGTGTGATACCTCTGAAGTGTAAATCTTACTATGAGCCTGTACGATATACCATCTTATATTTACTAATGTTAGTCTGCCTCATGCTTATGTAAATGCCACTTTTGAGTTTGTTCATGTATTGAAATGGAGTTTTTCTCCATGGGCCTCCACTGAAAATAGACATGTGTCCAGTCGGACTTTCCAAGTCAACAACTGTAAAATAAAAATAAATAAATAAATAAATAATTTATGCCATTGTTATTGCTAACTGCATCAGTTAATTGCTTAATTGTTTAAGCAAAAATCAATGGGGACAATGAAATCCTTGTTTAGAACTTTTTAAGAATTTTTAGACCTATAGAGAAAAGATAATATTTAACATATTTTACAAAATGTTTATATGCTGAATATTTCTCTAAGTAACAGGAAAATCTAATTTGTCGATACTTCAGATAAATATTTTTCAATTAATGGACTCAGACGTTCTCTCAATTTCTAAGCTAACAATGGAGAAATGTTTTATATTAGTTACAGCATGATTTACCACATTCCTTACTTTTTAATATTACCTTCAGTTTTTATCCTTTTAATAAATCTTGATTAATCATGCTTTAATATTGGTTGGAAAAGTTTTAATCTGTCTACTTAAAAAGACATACAATTTATAATCTACATTAATGAAATTAGTCTGTATGCATTCAAATCTAATAAAAAAATGTTAGGTTTTAGTACTACCATCCTTAAACGGTTCTTCTATAAGACAGGAATAATATTTTCTATTAATACAAAACATAAGCTTTATCTAAAATGTTAATTACCTCAGCTCTAATGGGGAAAATGGAGTTGATATACTATGTAATAACTCTGTATAAATGCCAGCTATTGCATATATTATTAAAAATAAACAAATATTGACAGTGTTAATAGAATAACAGCGAATGTAGTCATTTCAAGATGGTTGTTGCATACTCGGTGTAAGTGCAAAGCAGAATAGAAATATGAGAAAGACCGTACTAGATAATAAGTAAGGTGAATTGATTTTAGCATGAGATTTTTTACAAGGATATTAATAAAATTATACAGATAAAATGGATATATCAAGGATTTCATTATCAGCAAAAGCTCTGAAAAATGAGGAAAGCAGTTGCATTTAAAAAATGTTAATGATTTTGAAAATACATATTCTTACATTTTGCTCATTATATTAATGTGTATATTATCCAATATAACACTGCTAAAATTTTTCTATTTAATCATTTAAATTCATTGTAAACATTGGTCACCATTGCAGCATCTACTGTTACTGACCACAATGAAAGAATTCTAAAAGTGAATATAATAAAAAGAGATTAGCACACAATTTGTCTATCATTTTGCTGCTGCTAAAACTATTTTCCCACCTAAATGTATACATTTCACCAGTTGTTGGTGCCGAGTTAATACTATTGCGTATTTGCTTACCATGAATTTAGCCTCATTTTCCTGATGATTATTCTAACTTAGCTAATTTTAGCTCTTTCTTTAGTACTACCATATTATCCCACTCAACTCAGGTTTTAAGTCATATGCTGAGTTTCTCCTGAGCCAGAAGCAATTGTTGTCACATGCCTTGTTCATAGAAGGTATAGGTAAATTCTAAATAAGCACTGAAAGACCATCTTCTAGAATATGTGCTGACTTCTTTTGCAAGAACAGCTTACATGAATGACCTTCTTAGGTTCATAGGTTCATAGGTAGGTACTAGGCTATCTGCCCGAGGGCATTTATAAGACTAAACAGAGTGTGTCGGCTTTCACCGCCCCATTGATTAATTAACTGACCCTCTGTCAAGCAGAGCCAATGAAGTGATCCCAGAGGTGTATTTTCTGTTACCCATCCACTCATCAAGGCTTCTCTTGAAGAGTGTTAGTAAGGGGCTCTGCCTAATGTAGTTAGGAATTTTGTTCCAAAGCATGGGGAGTCTCTGTGACAGGAATCTATCCCTCCAGCATGTTCTATTTATTGTTGTGATGAGGTTTAGCTCACTAGAGCGTGTGGCTTGCAGTGACTTGGATTTCTTTAAGTGGAGCATGTCCATCAATTCTGAGTTGGACTTGGCTTTGTAAGTCAGGCAGAGATCACTTCTGAGTAAGCAACATGCCACTGAGTACAGCCGGAGTTTTTTCAGTCGGGCTGCATAGAACATATGTTTGAGGCCAGTAATCCTCTTGGTGAGGTGCTTTTGTGGTCTTTCCTGCTGTTAGAAGTGTCTTGTGAGGTACATCCCAAATGGGGCATTGTACACTATGATGAGTCTGATGAGTGACGAGTAGAGGGGCACTATAACCTCTTTATTTCTAGATGTGAACCCCTTAGTAATTAGATGGGCCATATAGAAGGATTTCCTAACTACTTTGGTAATATGATTGTCAAAGGAGAGATTACTATCTACCTGGGTCCCCAGATCTCTTATTATTTCTGCTGTATAAGGGGGCTGCCGTCTATGTGGTAATTCGTGGGTGTTTTGTTTTTCCCAAATGGGATGACTATGTATTTTTTGGCCTTTTAGCTTGAGGCCATAAGTTTGACACCAAGTGTCTGTCTCAGTAAGGCCTTTTTGAAGGATGTCCGTGTCAGCCGGAGAGTCAATTATGGCTCCCAGTTTGTAGTCATCGGCGAACTTGGTTAGCCATAGTCCTCCTGTGTTTGCCTGTACTTCTGAGAAATATATGCTGAACAGTAGGGGTTCCAGAACCGAGCCTTGCGAGACACCACTTGTGACTGGTTTAGAGTCGGACCTGGAGCCCGCTAGTCGTACTGTGTGAGTTCTGTCTGCAAGCCAGTTGGCAACCCATCTCATGACGTAGGGGTTTATGTTCAGGCTGGTGAGTTTTTCTATAATACCCAAGTGAGGAATAGTGTTGAACGCCTTGGCGAGATCAAGGTAGGCTGTGTGAACCACCTTTCCCTCATCTATGGCCTTGGTGACTGTCTTGAAGAAGTTAACCAGGTTTAGTAGGCATGATCTGCCCTTAACAAAGCCAAACTGGGTCAGGTCAAGTGTTTGAAGGTTCCCAATGTCTTTGTTAATGAGTTCCATGATGATGCACTCCATAGCCTTGCAGACCAGGCTAGTCAGGCTTATGGGGCGATAGTTACCTGGGTCAGTTGTGGCCCCTCCTTTGTGGAGTGGAATAACCGTTGCTGTGCGCTATTCTATGGGCATGTAGCCTGTGGAGAGGCTGAGGTTGAAGAGCGTGTTTAGGTGGGGGTTTAGTTCGTTCTATAGTTCGTGCAAGACGCAGCCTGGGACACCATCTGACCCCATTGATGCTGTTTTTGGCTTTTGAAAGGGCTGTTTTCACCTGTGCTTCTGTGATTTCCGGGACACTACACTTTTCCGGTATTGTTGTGGGCCCTTTTGAAGGTGAAAGGGAGGTGAAGTTTGCACTGAATCTATCTGCCAGGATGTTGGCAATATCAGTAGGTTCAGTATATTTTGTACTATTTTGCACTAGCTCAGAGCATATCTGCGAGTTGCCACTTACCGATAGAATTACTGGCAGCTGTTGTGAGACAAGAAGTGACTCCAAATTAATTAAATCACTTTATAACTGCTGAGCAGGAATAACAATCCAAAAAATAGCTTAAAATAACAAAACAACACTCCAAGTGTATTACAGCAACAACACTCCAAGCAGTATTAAGCGCTTTTGTCAACTGAATGAAATCATCAGAATGAAATACTGCTACTGACAATAGTTCAAATAAACACCATTAACCAATCATCTCCTAGTTTAGATCACTTTCCTTCAACTCATTATACTATATCACTTAACTATATAACCAATATTTTAAGTGAAAATATTGTTAAAACATTATTGAAACCTATCTAAAGGTTATAACATGATAAATTATTACATAAAATACATTAGACAATTTTTAAGGATGATTTTCACCCAAATCATAATAAAAACATAGATCTTAGTTTCAACACTGAAGACATATAAATCCTATCATTCAAACCTGGTGAATGATATGCATCTAGTCTAATTTGCCATTTAAGCTCAACAAACTCTAAGTAATCATCCACTGCCCCCCCCCCCCGTGGTCCCATATCAGCATGTTCCAATATAAAAATTGTAAAAGAATGACTAGGTTTATTCCAAATATGTTTGTATAATGCATTATTTTTATTTTTATGTTTAATATCATATAAATGCTGATATATTCTAGTCCTAAGGGCATTCTTGGTCTTTCCCACATAATAACTTTCACATTGCATACATAATGCCAAATAGACCACTCCCTTGCTATAACAATACATTTTCTTCATATTTGTAATATACCCAAAATTTTTAAGTTTAATTTTCTCTGTATTCATAACATAAGGGCATTGGGTACATCTTCAACACTTAAAGGTCCCACCCTGTCGTACATCATATTTTGTTCTTTCAAATAGTCCTTTAAAATAAGTATCATTCTTATAAACTACCTTAGGTTTACTACCAACTTTTTCCTGTACATCAAGATCCACCTCAATATTTAGAAATGATATTTCTAATATCTGAAAAATCACAAGAATATGTAAGGTTAAATACTCATCCAAAATCTATTAATCTATTTTGATTTTCCTGGCCTCCAACAGTGACCTGAGCTAATAGGCAGGAAAAGTACCCACTAATTCTCTTATTTTGAACTTCATTGTATATATCAGTGACAAAAGTTTCAGGGTAGCCTCTTCTACAAAGCATATTTTTCATTACTTCACATTCCCTCAAAAAATCATCAAAATCAGAGACCATTCTAGCCAGTCTCACATACTGACCCTTAACAAGGGCCTTCTTTTGATGCAATGGGTGCGCACTTGTAAAATGCAACAATTAATTAGAATATGTTGGTTTTCTATATAATTGAGAAATGAAACAATTATTAATATAGTCCTTTCTAATAGTAACATCCAAAAAATTAACAAAGTCCAAGTCCTTATTAATGGTAAATTTAAGAAAACCAGTTGTATCATTAATATAGGTGAAGAACTTTTCCAACTCTTCTTCACTACCATTCCAGAAAAGGACAATATCATCAAGGTATCGCCCATAGAATACCCATGAAGCCCTAAGTTCTGAATTAAATACAAACAGGTCTTCCCATTATGCCAAGACAATGTTTGCAAAAACAGGAGCACAGCACGCACCCATTGCAACCCCTTGTTTTTGTTTAAAAAGATGTCCTTCAAAGGTGACAAAATTGTTATCCAAAACAATTTCCATGCATGAGCAAATGGTTAAGATAGACTTATGATTAAGTGTAGAATTAATACATAAATAATCATAAAACCATTCAAGGCCAATTTGATGCGGTATGACCAAAAATAGGTCACACACATCAGTAGTAGCCAGAATAAGGTTCTTATTGAATGTATTATGTTGAATATTTCTAAGAAAGTCCCATGAATCTTTTATCACTGTACTACGGCTATTTAGTACATTTTTAACCTTGAGTTGCCACTTAGATTCTTGACATAGCTAAAGAAGGCTTTGTGGTTATCTTTCGAATCCTTGGCTATTTTTCTTTCGAAGTTAGCCTTGGATGTTTTTATGAGGGACCTTAGTTTCTTACTGATACTGATCAGGGATGCCTTCCCTTCTTAGGATTTGCTTTTTTTCTGAACTAGTTTCCTCCTTTTCTTGTATAACCTGTTTATGGCAGGGGCCCACCAGACTGGTTTCCTTCTCTTAGGGGAGTGAGTCTTGGTTTTGCTAGGGATGGCATAATCCATGCATCCTTGTATGTGCTCACTGCTTGGGCAGTGTTATCCTTTAGTGTGGGGGCCGTGAAACTTACCACCTCTGCCTTAAGTAAAAAAGTTAGAAAAGTTTTTCACTGTGGTTTCCTTGGTTGGGGGTGTTTCACACACATTTCTTTTTTAACCACCCCATCAGGAAGATAACATTCCCCATAAAGGGTGTTCTGCATGTCAGTACAGAGATGACACTGCAGTACATAATTTCAAATGGCAGTCATTTATGGTTAAGCCCCAGCAAGGCTGTTAAGCAGTTGTTTATGAATTAAGATGCCCTTGAAATACGTTTTACGTTGAACAAACAATTCATAAGATTAGAACAAAAGCACAAGAACATGTGAGAGATGTTCAAACATCTGTCAGTGACCAGTCCTTCAGCTCAAAATTACTTGCAAGTTCATTAAGTGGACTTTAGCCCTTAAGATTATTCATTATGCATCAGTGATATAGTCCAGAGCTCTACCTGAATATTTCAAAAGACCCATTAGAGCAAGAAGCCTGGTTCATTCTTATGACACTTTACAACTATGTTATTTGATCTAAACTCTCTTTATCTAAACACAACTGATTGATAAAAAAGTAATATAGTACGTGTTATTTAATCCTAGCCTAAATTAAGCAAACCAAAATATGTAATTAAAACCTTATTGGCCATCAATGATTGTGGAGCTTTGCCCCTCCCCACTCCCTCTTTATTGATAACCGGGCTATAATTTCACCCTATCACTCCCAGCCCACTCCCCCCACCCCCAGAAATACACAATTTCTCCACCAATTATCACTAAAGAACAGGCCCTCACTGCACTCTCCAGAGCTAAAAACACTGCATTAGTGAATCTTGATAATATCCCAGCATGCCTCCTAAACAGCTTGAAACATGACCTGTCAGGTCCACTGGAATCGCTGTTCTATCACATCCTCCAGACAGGCTTCATCCCCAGAGAATGGAGGAGCGCAACTGTCATCCCTCTGCACAAAGGCAGACTATCTACAGACCCAGGGAAATGCAGACATTTGACTGCCTTATATGCAAGGCCATGGAAAGAATTATTGTGGACCTGACAGAACAAAGACATAGGAAATCTTCAAATACTGGACTCATCCCAGTTTGGTTTTGTCAAGGGCAGGTCATTCTTACTAAATTTGGTGGACTTCTTCAAGAAAGTCACTAGAGCCATGGATAAGGGCAAAATGGTAGATTCTGCCTGCCTTGACCTGGCAAAAGCATTTGACATAATATCTCACTTGGGTATTGTAAACAAAGTAAAAAATGTAGGTATAAATCCATATGTCTTTGTATAAAACAGCAGTCGAAAATAACACCACACAAAACAAAATGCAAGCCACTCAAGAAATTAAGAGCTGAACTTTGCATAAGCATCTGATACCTCGGCATTTCACCTTCAGGGATAAATTACAGTCTTATACAGCTCCATTTATATAACAATGCCCACTACTGATTGGTTACATCAAATATTTTCAAATACATCCTTCCTTACAGACATATAAATATTACAAAGCTTACATATATAACTTATAACATTCACGTTAAAACTTTTTTTTGCATATACAAAACCTTTCAAAATCCAACTTGTACTTAGTAACACATTCATATATTATAAAATTCCTCCACTGTGCAGTTACAAACCTACTAATTATACATTCAAATTAACATCAAGGTTAAGACCCTTTGGAGACAGTGTGCCAAAATTGATAATCATCCTACTTTCTAAGCTGAGCGGCTTCATAATGAAGTCACTCTCCCTCATATTATAAGGCTGACCCAACAGACAAACAAAAAAGTAAACTTTCATCTGACACACCACAAACCATAAAAATGCTCAGAAGCAGGAATGTTAATATTCCCATTTCTTATGTCTCCCAAATGCTCTAAAATTTTAACCTTAACCATTCTTTTAGTTTGCCCCACATACCACTTTACCTTACTACAACCACAACCCAAAATGTATCCCACCCCACAGAAACTGCAATTAAATTGTCCCCTAGAAATAAATCCCTTTCCATTAATATAACTACCTGTCAAGTTTTTTACCCTTTTACACACCATACAGTGTTTACAGGGAAATGTCCCGACTTTATCAAAAGTTACCCCAACCTGCCTGGCATTCAACAAGTCTTTAAGATTTAAATACTTTCCAAAAGAAAATTTAACATACCTAGGGAATAAGCCACCATACTGCCCGTCTCTGTATACAAGATGCCAAGATTCCATCACCAACTTTCTCAAAATATCTGAAAATGGGGAGTACTTTGTGACAAAATATATATCCTTCTTGTCCGTCTCATTGCCCTGATGATCCTTCAGTTCATTTTTCCCCCTCCCATGCCTACCAAAATCCACTCTGTTTTCATGCATCAAAGACCTACCTTTATTCATATCATCACCACCACATACCCTATTAATTGCACCATCCAACATGTGCCTACTGTACCCTATCATTAATAATCGTTCTACCACTTCATTAAGCTTGACTTCCTGAAGCTTATCGTCAGAAGTATTATGTAGGGTACGCTTACCTTCACCTGCTGGAAGATAACGAATGAGCTGTAGTAGATGCATGCTAGTATCATGCACAGAATTACTGACAACAGTGGGTTTACGGTAAGGTTTAAACTGGGTTTTATCATACTCATCCACATAAAATTCCACATAAAGCAGTTCTATAGTATTCTTTCAGCATTCAAAAGAAAATTTTTATTTACTTCCACCATAAAGACAGAAAATTCACCCATAGAACCTCGAAAAACAAAAAACAGGTCATCAAAAAAACTTTTATATAAGAGCACATGCTTTCTGAAAAATTCAGTATTTTAGAGGAATCTCTTTTCAAACTCCCCCATATATAGAATTGCATAGAGTGGAGCATATGGTGCACCCTAAGCAGTCCCTCTCTTTTATAAAAAAAACTTCACTCTCAAACACAAAATAATTATGTAGTAAACAAAATTCCAAAAGTCTGACCACAAAAGCAGTACATAGACCTTCACGCATTATATTCCAGATGGCCTCCAAACCCCATTAAACAACAATATTGGTGTACAAAACACTGGCATCCAGAATGGCCCGATAGTAATCATCTCACCATTCCACTTCAGTAACCAGTTGACTTACCTCCTGAGTATTTTTAACATGTGCAGGGACCAGACATAAATACGTTTTAAGGAAAGAATCAAGACAATGCCCACATTCTCTAAATATGAATTTACCCCAGACACAATGGGCCTTCCAGGTAGGTCGGATACATTTTTATGCACCTTAGGGATGGCATACAAAATTGGATCAACAGGGCTAGCAACATACAACCTATTAAAATCAGCAGGATCCAAAGAAACAAGTCCCCCCCCTTCAACAATTCCAGCAATAATGCATTAAAGTGCTTAATTGGATTATTTAGCAAATTAACATATTCCTCCTCATTCATCAGTAAATTTCTTACCATGACATTGTACTTATTCCTAGACAAAACCAACCAATTACCCCATTTAGCTTGCATAAACTGAGTTCAGCTCTTAATTTCTTGGGTGGCTCGTATTTTGTTTTGTGTGGTGGATAAATCCGTACATCACCTGATGGAAATTTGCTGATGACTGCAAGCTGGGTGCAGACACTGAATTGTTAAAGATGCAGATATCCTCCAGGAAGGTCTGACACAGACAAATAACAGGTAGTACAACCATGGCCTAAAACTCAATGCAAAAAATTCATAAACATTCCCTATGGGAAGACAACCACTCCTGCAAATTACATCATTGATAGCACTCCCCTGACAGTAAGACCCAGTAGTATGGGATTTGGGAACTCAGGTTGACAGTAACCTGAACTGTGATCATCTTGTATCCATGGTAGTGAGAAAATCCTTCTGTGTGGCACTACTTATAAGTAAGGGCATGTCACCCAGATCAAAGGAGGTCATGGTCCCACTATACTCAGCCCTTATTTGACCAATAATCAAATACAATGCCCCCATCAGCATGCATGTGACCAGGCATTTACAACAGCTGGAGTGGCCAAAGAGTTTCCTCATTAAAGGAATACAGGGTGTAAATAATGTTAATAAACACAGGGTGTAAATGTGGTGCTTTTCTTCCAGAGGCTCCGCTGAAAATGGACATATATCCAGTCGGACTATCCCGGTCAACAAATGTAAAATAAAAATAAATAAATAATATGTCTATTCAGACCACTTCATAGCCTTGTCCCTATACTCAGTCTCCTACAGACTACTGAGGTCCAATCTATGCCTAACCTACAAACCATTCTCTGATCCAGCCCTGATAAATCTAATACATATTCGCAAAATAACCAGCACAAGATTTGCCCAGTCTAAGGATCTAAATCTCATCTGTGATATAAACACAACATATTGGAGGGACAGATATGTGTCTCAGAGATTACCCCTTCTGTCGAACAGACTGCCAATTCATGTCAAACAGAACGCTTCCCTAAGCTTATTCAAATGCAATTTGGACCAATGCTATTTGAATCATAAATTCACCCCTGGCTTGTCACCTGTGGCCCTTATGGACAGGGGTACTTTGTAGATGCCCTAAGGCACAGGCATATACCAAAGCCATTCTAGACAATGAGCATTGATAATTGGGAAAATTGGGGCATGAATGGTGAGGCTTAAAAAGGCTTTAAGTATGTTAGCCTAAAAACCTCCCATGATCCTATACTATTTACACTGACTAGTCAGCCCAGTCAGAGTGCCCATTCTAAGCTGAGCATATCCCAATAGAATAAAGTCCAGCTGCTAAACTGCTCTTCATTTGTCAGGCTTTCTGTTGAGATACACTCAATAGAAAAACAATAAAATGTATTATAGAGCACAGAAGACAATATGAGAAAAATCAGGTACATTCTGCAAAAGTCTGAACAGTTCAGCGGTATGGTTGCTGGCAGTATGATTAATTGTACTGCCAGTAACCAAAATGCTTATCTGTCCACACTTTTGCAGAATGTACCTGATTTGCCTCATAGTTTTACAACAAATCATCCTCAATGTCAAAACCGAGTCCTTCCTGCAACAACAGCACCAGCTCAGGAGTTCTCGACAGCCCCAAAGGTAATAGTGAACAATGGCGAGAAATAACAGACAATTTCAAAATATTACTCTTAATTTGCAAAATGAACAGAACAAACACATTAAATAATAAGAATGAAACTCTATAATATGGTATTACTGACTGACTATAATCCACATACATACAAAATAAGAAATCTTTCAGGAAACATTGGAATCATGGACATTCTACAAAACCAGAGACAACTGGTCTCTGTAAACTCTATAATATGGTATTACTGACTGACTATAATCCACATACATACAAAATAAGAAATCTTTCAGGAAACATTGGAATCATGGACATTCTACAAAACCAAAGACAACTGGTCTCTGTAAACTCTATAATATGGTATTACTGACTGACTATAATCCACATACATACAAAATAAGAAATCTTTCAGGAAACATTGGAATCATGGACATTCTGCAAAACCAGAGACATGCTCAGTTTTAAATTTCTGAAACTGTTTAAATTTTACAAAAAAATTACCTCTCTACTGTCTCTGATTTTGCAGAATGTCCCTCATTTTGTGGAACATCCTTGATTTTGCCTTGTATTTTTGCCCTGTTTCCCATAATAAGAACAGACTTGGAGCATGCACCCACACCCAGTCATGGATTATTGCTAAATTAGATGAAGTGTATAGTAGATCACTTTTTTGACTGGTTGTGTTTAAATGATGCATATTTAGATCGATTGAATGCAACCTACTCAATCACATGACCTCAACAATGAATTAAGTATGAAGTGTGCTACAAAACTGCATGCTGTACTAAATCCTACTTCATCAATGTCACCGAATAAAAAAAGCACATACAAAATATAATACATTTTATTTGGTCATGCTTACTTTATGATATTGTGGATATAATAATGGAACTGCAACAGCTTGATTCTAGAACACACAGAAACATTGTATAACTGAATGAAATATTGGTAATTTGGATACAGTTTTGTATCAACAAAATAATGTCATAGATCAGTAGCAACAATGGGCTGGTAACATTGCTTTTTTATGACTGATGCTGTTTTGCTGATCATGGTCACAAAGACATTTCAAAATAAAACAAGTCTTTCTTACTTCCACAAAAAACACTGCACCTGAAATAGTATCACTTTAATCAAAGCAGCTACAAAATGCTCTATTTTCACAAAATAAAAGACATTTTCAAATCTACAGATTACAAGCATTTCAAACCCCTTGGCCCACAGAGCTAACTCATAGGTTAAATAATTAGAGACTGTATTCTAAGAATTCTAGTCTAGCTGAAAACTATTCCTTATAGAAACTCTGGCTCATAAACACAAAAGGCCTTGCGAAACTTTAGGAATTTGGATTCAGAGATAAAATAATTATACAATAAATGATTTAGTACCGAGGTAAACAGATGCAAAAACAATATGTGCAACAAATAAAGCTTACTGACATTTGAAATGTGCTTAGAGCACAAGGATCTGTAGGTTTTTGATATTTTAAGCTGTTGAGATAAATCTATAACCAAAAATGCCACTTATAAAGTTTTAGCAGCTTCTTCTTCTTCTCCTTTTGGCTTTTCCCATTAGGGGTCGCCACAGCAGAACAACAGTCTGCAGAACGATTGGCAGTGGAGTTTTACAGTGTCAAGTTGCCAGCCTAGTGCCCAACCTTCCACAGAAGGCACACACATGCGCATTCACACCTAGGGCCAATTTAGAGTATGCAATCTACCTTTAGCATGTATTTGGGATGTAGGTGGAAACCAGAGCACCATGAGAAAACCCATGCGACTGCAGGGAGGACATACAGACTCCACACAGAAGGCACCCTAGCAGAGAATCGAACTAACATTTCAGAAGTACATCTTCATGAAAACAGTAATTATCATTTTCATCTCAGTGACAGAGTAGCACACTCTTCTTTTAGTAACACTAACCACCTTTCTGAGTGTTCAGATCTGTAGATGATGTAGATTGTGATATTACAATAGATATGAAAAAAACATGCTGCACCTTTCAGAAGGCAACTTTCTTTATGTATAAAAGCTTCAGATGGGTTACTTAGAAACTGAATGTAATTCTTAAACTGCATATTGATTATCTTTGTGAAACTAAACTTTACATTCCTATACATTATTTAGGCTAGTTTATTACAAAACATAAGAATTAAGCTGGCACCAATGAAAAAGAAAGCTTTAAGATGTGAAGAAACTGCACAGTTAATAGTGCTCTCTCTGTCTGACTGCCTCTTTCTTTGTATTTCTAAAATCCTGAGTAATTTTTGGAAATTGTCAAACTAGTTCATCATGAGAATATTATATCTATTTCCCAAGACTTGTATATAGGTGTGTTCTAATTCTTAAACATTACATTTTTTTATGTTTTACATACATTTAAAGTTTTTTTTAGTAATTTAAGAAAATTTTTCAATTAAGAACATAATTCAGGGGCGTGGCTAGGATGCTGAACTGATAGCTGCACTTCATTTCAGCTCTCTTACCTCAATACAATTCCTGACAGGAATTTTACAAAATAATATTTAATTTGAAGACATTTTTATTACTAACTTATTTCTAATAACTCTGAGCATCTATAAGAAAAATTTTATTGTCAGAACTTGAATAATTCCTGTCAAATTAATTACTGGAAAATCAGCACCAATATCAGCTTTACAGCATGAGTCATCTAAGGAATACAGCACAAGACTCTTCTCTCAAAAAAGACCTGCAGTCTCTCATTACAAATATACAGGAACTTACAATAAAAATCGACAAGATGGACAATAAAATAGATACTTTTAAAGGAAAGTGCTCACAACAACTGGAACAGCTTCAAGAAATGTTTACACAGCAGAAAGGACAGATATCACTTATTGAACAGTCATTAAGTGACATTGACACTAGAGTCCAAATAGAAGAACAACAAACTGAATTCTTACTTCAACAGAATACATATTTACTAGAAAAGCTTGATGATATGGAAAACCGAACAAGAAGAAATAATATTAGAATATATGGTCTACCAGAAAAATCTGAAGGGGACAATATGATAAACTTTCTTACCACCTGGATACCAGATGTAACAAAAATACCTGAAGCTCTTTCATATGGTATAGAACGGGCATAGATCACTAGCAGCTTCTGGAAATGCTTCTTCTCCGGTAAGAACAAGCCAAGATCTATAATTGTGAGACTTTTTCTACACAAGATAAAGATCTTATATTAAGAAATGCTTGGGCAAATTCTCCCATCAAATACAATGATTCATTAATAAGATTTGACAATGATTATTCTACAAAGGTGGTTTCAAAAAGAAAAGAATTTCTACCAATAAAAAACCTTGAAGAAAAAGCAACTGAAAGTCCATCTTTTATTCCCAGCAAGACTGAAAGTTTTTCTACCAAATGGAATAAAAATCTTTGAAACAGTAGATTCAGCAATAAAATACCTTACCAACAACAACATCCTAACACATGAAGAATCTATGGACTGGACAATAAGTACACCGAAGAGAAATGCTGAAGTAAATAATTGGAAAACTGTTGAGCAAAAGAAAAAAAAACTAAAGGACAAATAATCTTACACATGTTATATTCTGTAAAAATCTAAATAATAATACTAACAACAAAAAAAAAAGTTTTTACTGTCTTCAAGTTACACCAAAACAGGTACTGTTTTCATTTATATTTTAAATGTCAAAATTAGCATAAATGTAAATACATTTATCTCAAATCACATCAATATACTAAGCATAATTTAAACATTACTCTATTTTTCATTATTATCCATCTATTATTTTCATATTCTTAATCAGAGTAATCAATGCATAATAATGTTCCCAAATAGTTTATTTATTTATTTATTTTCTCTCTTTGTGTTTTGTTGTTTTTATTTGTTCTCTTCTTTTTATAAAATCTTCATTAACTTATAATATTTTAATCAGTATATGGTTATATTGCTTAATAGGTATAGTAATGGCTGCTATATAACTTATTATCAGTTACATCCCTGACAGCATTACTTTTTATAAGTTAAAAGTGTCCCTGTTTGGATAAATGCCAATGCTGGGCAGAAATGTGTTGCTTTTGAAATGAAGTATTTCAGTTAGGATGTATCATAAGACTACTTTAAATAATCTTAAAAGATGTTCTGCCTTTGACCCATATGCACATACTGATATAGTCCAGTGAAAAAATATGTTTTAAGTGATATTTTGAGGCTATAAGTCATGTGTGTTGTGGCTCCAGACATCCGGAGATGAAAGATGCTTGTGACTAGCTTAGATATCCTGTTGTCTTTTCTTTTGTAGAGAAATAAGGCATAGCATGTTTAAAATGCAAAGTTTGACAGTTGTGAACACTACTCCACAAACTAGAGTGCTCGCGTGCACACTACATGAGTTTGTCACCAAGTAAGAGAAGGGAAAAGAAAAAAGAAAAAACACATACCTTTTCCCGCTTGGTTCTTGAGACAATTTAACAGCCACAAACATCACTAGAAACTTGAGTTACTTATTGCTTGTCGCATTTACTTGTGTACGCCATCCCCTGACTCTTTCTAACTGACGTCTAGTCAGAAAATAAGCTAGGTCCACATTTAAAGATACAGAAACCTAAATTCCTTCTAAGGAAACATAAATAATATAAAAGGTTCATATAAATATACACAGATATTTATTTTTGAAGCACTTTCAGTTTATGGCTACTGATGTCTTCTAGCACCTTGATAGATAAGGACATATATCTGCTTGTCTTTCTATCAGTTTAGATTTCCAGACATTTTAGCTATCCCTTACTATGTTTTATACAGCAGAGTTTAAAAAGCAGAAATTAATCATCAGCAAATAAAATCACTGCTGTTTTACAAATTCTCTAAAGAAACTAGTAAATGTCAAGCAACTGACAGGTTTGTTTTGCGGAGGGTTGCCATTTCCCACGCTGGTGCTCCTGCAGAATGCTACTGATGTCCTGCTGCCAAGGTATGCCCTCGGGTGGGCAGGTGGGATGCAACAAGAAGGTTGGATGTGCATTTGGCAAATCAAACATTTAGATGGCGGTATGGTATACTAGATGGAGAAAGTGGAAGCAATGATTGTATAGGCAACTATAATGAGTAACATAACAACAGTGGATTTGACCCGGTTTGTCAATTATACAATGTTTATATCCCATGTGGCTTTGGGCTTTGTCGAAGCATCTGTGTTCTACACACATATTGTGTTGGATCTGATTTGAGTGGAAGGGGGAGAGGTTTAGCCCACACCCTAATTTGTTACTGGGTTGCCATGCATTATGGGCATGCATTGTGGCAGGTACTCAACGGGCTATCCATCCTTAGATGGCTCATGCTGTTCCCGTTTGCTCATCTGAATGGTGACTGCGGCTGTGCTCTTCTTGTTATGTTGCCTGGCTGTGGCTTCACCCTTCTTATAATATTGCCTGGCTTTTTACATTATCAAGAATGACACAATACTAGTGTATGCGGGTATATCATGTTACTGTTAGTGTGGACAAGGATGCTTGACAATGCAACTATGATTCTTGGACCTTTCTGCAGACGGGTGTGTTGTCTGGCAGTTGAGAGCCTCGTTGTTCCTGATCAGCGGACCTGTATTTTTGTGTTCCAATGTGACTGCATGAAAGGATGCCAGTATTGGTCTGCAAGTTTGGTGGGCAGTAGATTCGTTGGGGATTGATTTGAGGAGACACTTGTATTATGGCTGGGGCACTTGACATTTGATAAATGTATCCTCTCAATGATGCGTTCTGTCTGGTCATTGGCTGTAAAACAGCTTTTCTGAGAAATATTGTTGTGGTGCCAGTTAATGATTTGGATTAAATGTTTCTATATACAGTCGTGAAGCAATTGCCAGGATAAAATGGTACTCTTGCAGTGCATGGATCATCGTGGCTGTCCTCCGATGTTGGAGGAAAAACAAGCTTCTTGGACACCTTTTTGACGTGGTAAAGGTGTTACCCCATGGTTTGAATATGTTTTGTCTATTTGCTGCAAAATGGGTTGGGAATTTTGGCCTGTAATATTTTCGTACATGGTGGTTTGAATCTTGGCAGCTTCCATTGTTTTGATGTGTTCTCCAGTATACTTTTGTTCAGTCGTAGGATTGAATTACTGGTGTTGAGTAGGTCAGGATTGTATCTCCAGCACTTGTTGTCAGCAGATAGACTCACTGGTTGGGTGTCACTCTAAGCTGTGGGAGTTGATGTGTGATATACATAGATGTTTGCTTTGAGGGTGTGGTCAAGTGCGCTGCAGTTTTACCTCTGTACTGTGTCAGTTTTCATTGTGCAGGGTCCCTCTGAGGGTTGATGGAAGTGTTGGCAACAAGACACTCAATCAGGTAACAACATTATGAGTGGTCTCTTGGATAAGGGAGATGTCTAAATTGTGATCTTGTTGTCTCCAGCCATGGGAATTGTCTTTGAAAAGCTGAAAAATGCAATCAGAGGAACATATTTAATGTCTACTAAAGAAATATTAATATACTTATACATTGTATTGCATTTCAGTTTATGTTAAACATGAAATATGATGTGGTTTCAGAACTATTCATGTTTTTATTCCAATATGACTTTGCAAATATTAATTTAAACACTGGTTTCGGACTTGAGTAGTCTAAAACAATTGCACAACAATGGTACTGTATTATACAGTAATGTCAGTAAATAGTTTTCAACAGATGTATGAAGTATACAGTTATAGATTTTAACATGATGTTTATTAATACCCTAAATTATTTTGAAATGATACTACCTTAATCTAAATATTTGTACCTTTTTGAAACCTGCTTAGAAGTAAGTATTATTGAATTACAATAAGATGAGTAAAGAATATATGTATATATTTTAGCTGATTAGATTATCGTAATATATTATTCAATTATCTTTATTTAAAACTAAGAGGATAAGAGAAACTGATCCAAATATTATTTGTGAGGGTAGAAAGTTTGTTTGGTTAGATTCACTAACCAAACAAAGAGGTATATTACCTCATAGCAATAGGGAATGGTTTTTAAGGTTAAGAATTACAAGTTTGGAAGTTCTTTGTTTTTTTTTTATTCTATCACTTTGGTGTCACTCAGAAACATGCAAAAATCATACAAGAAAAACTTTTTGAATTCTGTATCCAAGATGGAACTAAGAATAAACAATATTTACATAAACTCACACATAAAACAAACTCAAAACTAGGAAATGAAATGTTTATCCATAAATGTTAATGGTCTAAATAATAGTAATAAAAGGAAAAGCCTATTCAAGTACATAAACTTACATAAACCACAAATAGTCTTTTTACAAGAGACACACTTATTAGATAGAGATATAAACAACTTAAATATTAATAATTACACAGTACTAATAAACTCTCAATATAAAACAAAAAAAGAGGAGTAGCTATACTACTTTGCAACTCAACTATAACACCTAAAATAATTACTACTCATCAAGATACATCAGGTATGTTTTGTCTAGTTTCAATAGAGTTAAATAAGAGAATCTATATGTTAGTAAATCTATATTGGATCCCAGGACTAGGATTAAAAACAGTTAAACAGCATTTTGAAGAGATAATTCATTTAACTAAGGGTAGCCTGATATTGGCAGGAGACTTCAACTGTATAATGAATGAAAAAGATACAGATTCTAAATCCAAAAGAAGAAAACAACCTATCTCTAAAGCACTATCAAAATTTATAGATACATTGTATTTAAAAGATATAAATGAATTTGCAGAACCAGACTCACTAATCTTCACATTTTATTCTCATAGATATAAAACTAACTCTAGAATTGATAGAATATATGTTGCCAATGACCTAATAACAAAAATTGACAAAGTCAAAATCATAAATTGTCCTTTATCTGATCATAATGCCATAGTCTTTGAGATAGAGCTTACACCATTTTATTCAAATCCCATTACTAGGATACCTTCCTATATCACAAAATTGAGAGATTTCAAAGAATTTTATGAAGAAACAATCAAAAACTTTCTAGAAATAAATTACACAGAAGATATTTCAGAAATATATGTCTGGGATTCATTAAAAGCAGTTACATATGGGAAGATATTATCCTGGTACATAAATAAAAGGAAGTTATGGAATAAAGATATGCTAGACTTACAAAACAAAGCAGATAAATTGAAACTGGAAATACAAAAGGGTAATGCTACTCAAGTTCAAGAACTTACACAAATCAATAAGAAGTATACAGAATTGCTACACCATAAGATTATGATTAACTTAGAAAAGATAAAAATAAACTCATACTCTACTAATTCAGCACACCTGATATACTTAACTAATAGAACAAAAATAATTAAATCTAAGCAAATAAAAGAAATATTTATTCCCAATACTAACAAAAGAGTTACGGAACTAAATGATATTTTAGAAGCATTCAGACTCCAATTTAACATTGATAATTCCATAAATACTCAAGATACACCTACTAAGGATATAAAAAATACTTAGAAAACAATATTCATATTAAATTAACACAAGAACAAATAGACATTATAAACAAACCAATCAATATGACAGAATTAAAATCACAAATTAAAAAGCTCAAGACAAATAAAGCACCTGGCCCAGACAATATGCTACCAGAAATGTATAAATTAATACCCAATCAAGCCATATCTTTATTATTAAAAGTATATGATATAGCCAAAAAAGATTTGAATATACCACCCTCTTGGAAATATTCATTGATATCCCCAATTATCAAACCAGATAAAGATGAAAAACAGTGTTCCTCATATAGGCCAATATCATTATTCAATATAGACTACAAGATGTTTATGGCTATATACGCAGATAGGATCAAACACTTTCTTCCTTTCTTAATTCACAAAGATCAAACAGGTTTAATTAAAGGAAGAAATACTTCAGATAATATTAAAAGAATACTAACATTAATAGATTATAGCAAACATAAAGTCCTAAATTTAAATGTAATCTCATTAGATATTAATAAAGCTTTTGATTCGTTAACTGGAACTTTCTTTCACTAGTTTTAAAAGAATATAACTTTCCTTCTAATTTTAATAATCTTATCCAAATACTATATGAAAAATCTACTGCATATGTTAAACTGGGATCATATAGATCAGGCCCTATAACAATAAAAAGGGAACTAAACAAGGTTGCCCTTTATCACCATTGTTATTTGCATTACTCATAGAACCCTTTGCAAATCAAATCAGATCAAACAATAACATAAAGGGCATTTGTATTAATAAAATGTTAAACCTTAAAATCCAACTCTTTGCTGATGACATACTATTAACTCTCTCAGATACAAATGAGTCTTTGAATGCTCTATTTAACTCCATGAATAAATTTCAAAATATTTCAGGCTTAAAATTTAATGAAAACAAAACTAAAATTATGCCCTGTAATTGTAAAAAAAAAATAATATAAACAAAAGATTTTCCAAATATATAGTAACAGAAAGTAAATTATTATATCTGGGAATAAATCTACTCAATGAATTAACAGATTCTCTAATATTTAACTATAATAAAATACTAGACAAAATAGAACAAACAATTGGTTACTGGAATAAATATATCTTTTCAACAGCAGACAGATTATATCTTATTAAAATAAACATATTTCCCAAAATATTATACTTAATACAAAATTTTTCATTGCCACCTCCCAAATATATTATTCAAAGATACAATAAACTAATTTTAAATTTTCTATGGTTTCCAAATAAACCCGTATAGCCTTAAATAAACATTTGCCAGATTGGGAAGATGGTGGAATTAATTTACGGATATTGATTTATATATTACCTCATCTGTTATTAAAAACATAACACTATGGTTAAATAATTCATACACACCTATATGGAAACAAGCCCATGAGCAGATTTACATAGAAATCAATTATAATCACATACAAGACAACTTAACAGTAATACCATCACCCCTTATATGGATGTTAAAAGATTATTTTTAGGGAAAAGAAATAATATTAATAAATTGCCATCAAACTATGTAAGCTCTACACTTTCAGTGTTCAGAACATATATAAACAAAATACCAAATATTAATTCTTGGATTTTTCTTATTTTCCCTATAGCTTTTACACCAAATATTCTAGATACATTCCAAATATCTAAAATAAATATACTTAAAGAAGAAACATTACTCTTTTGGCATCAACTTATAGAGAAAGGGAAAATTCTAACAAAGGAACAGATAATTTATAATTATAATATAAATAAAGACAATTGGCTGTTTTACAAAATCTAAGGCATTTTCTTATAAATAAAATAGAACAAATGCAACCTTCAGTTAGACATGAAGCTCTAAAACTCATTGAATACCTTATTCTTATCACAAAACAGCCTTATCAGGGTACAGGTTATTTGTCTAATATCTATAAAATTGTTAAAAACAAAAACTATCATGAAAAATCATACTGGGATTATTATACTTTAATAAACAGCCATCCTCCAGTTGAAGAAGAAAAAGTAATATTCTAAAATCTTCCAAATTTTCTACATTATCAAAATACTGGCAATTATTCACTTGGAGATATCTACATAGAAGTTTCTATACACCACATAGGTTAGCCAAAATGTATTCTATTGAAGATCAATGTTGGAGATGCCATACCAAGATAAAAGCAGATTGGCAGCATGTTTTTCATGAATGTATATGTCTCAATATGTACTGGAAATCCATTAATTATTTTTTCAGACTGTTTATAATGATAATTTTCAATTAACAAAGTCTTTAATTTTATTCAACTCTCCTATTCCAAACTGTGTACCAAAAAAAGACACTAAAATCCTATGGTCACTATTGGCAATTTCACGTAAAATCATAACTATACACTGGAAAAATGAGGCTTCACCTCGCTCAAGGAATTTGAGACTTTAACAACAACAGTTGCTCACATGGAAATATTAACAGTGAAGAACAGAACTAAAAGATCTACTTCTTACTATTACTCTTGGATGAAAGTACTGGAAATACTTGAAAATATCGAAGAAGATATATCATCTTATGTTTCTAACTTTATATAATATAGAATTTCAATGTTATTTGCATAGACACCAATGTAAATAGTTATATAATGGTTTGAAGTTAGTAATGTTTTAGAATTGTAAATATGTTATTTATCTTTATTTCATGTAATGTTTAAGACATCTTATTTGAAATAATAAAAAAAAATATTTAGTGAAAAAAAAAAAGAACATAATTCAGTACATTTGACTTTAACTATGTAGACACCTTATTAAATACATGCAGAGTACAATGAATTACTTTTACAATTATATTGAAAATGAGAAAAAAATAATCTCACAGCAGCAAGGTTCTTACAGGAGGACCTTGTTAAATCACAAATTAAACCAACTGCCATGCAGATGGCAGTAAAAAAGCAAAGTCCTCCAGTAATAAACTAATAGCTGTTACACACCTCATGCTGCCTCAGATTTTTAATGTGTCTTTTAATGGGTAAAATTACATACATGTGGAAAAGAGTAAAATATTTTATATACAATAATGGCACACAATGTATTCAGAGAGGCCCACATTCCAATGACACATAACTCCATACAGGTTTAGACTGACCACTACCACATGACCAGTAGCCGAATCTCTTTGTGTGTTATACAGCATTATGCCCTGTGGATTATGGAAACATGTCACAAAAGATATTCTTTAATTTAGAAGAATTACGCATAGCTAGCAAAGAAATTCTGAATCTTGAGAAGGCCAAATGATGTGATACTGTTTCTGGACAGACATAAAAATCAGAAAGGGCAATAATTTAATTGCTAAAATATAAACATAATAAATAGCATTTCCAAGAGTTTTATTAATCAAAATTGTAAAAAAAAACAAATATATATATATATATATATATATATATATATATGTATGCATGCCGTCATCTTTGTTGATTATAGATCATGCTTGTAAAAAACATCAAAAAAACATCTGCCACATAAGCACCATTTCTACTGTTCTTACAGATGAGTGTACTATAATTTAAGTAATTTCTTTAGAAAGTTAGATGTAAACATTTCTTAAGATTGCAAATGGTTTGACTACATATCTTTTAATCAGCCAACCCTGAAACACAACATGACAGCAAAAGTAACATGTATTGCATAAACTCAGGTACTCTGAAACTCATTCCACAAGTACAAAAAACTCATCAGTTACACAGGCAAATACACATTACTTTTTGCAGGGGAAGAAGTCCACCTGCACCCCCATGCAGAAACCTCATTTCCCACACCTCCTTTACTTTATCATCATCAGTCTGCCATAACTGCACTTCAAAGAAAGAAATAACAGTCACTAACAGATCTAAAGCCTGTCTTTGCCATTTCTTAGGAACATGTGAAATCAGAGCAGTTATTAAACAGACATATATGAGCAACAGCTGCTGGCCTATGTAACAGTTACATGAGCAATTGATGTGTCAGTCTGTTAGGCTTAAGTGTCTGTGATTATTTGTGATATAAGTCTAGGTGATCCAAGCAGCTGTCTGTAGGCCATGACAGCAGTTATGCTAAGAAACCTAAAAATGTTGACATCAAAAGTGATGCATGGGACTTCATTTTGCCAATAGGTAGATCATGTAAATAATTAACAAAGCAGTTTTTCATAATAGGTACTTGATTGTTTGTTTCTTGGGGTATCAAAAATAATACATTAAATGTGGATTCAAAATAAACTTTATTGTCATTTAGGATTACACGTGTGAACCTAAACAAAAGTAGGAGTATCAGCTCACCATGAGAGTGCAGAAGAAGCAGAGGATACAACAAATACAACATTAAGATATATCAAGTAAAGAAATTAGAACTAATGACTATGTCCCAAGAACATAAGAAAAAAGCTACCCCCTATGTAGTCATATAAATACTGTACAGTAGCAGCATGACAGGTAAGATTGGTTATTGCAGATGAACTAAAATTGTCACTCTTTATGTATTATTACATATAGCAAGTAACAGACAATTTCACTTTAATGTAAATATACAACTAAGTAAATAAATAAATATTGCACATTCCAAACAAAACACTATTTGGTTAATTTGTGGTGGAGTCACTAGGGCTGGTGTCCAAGTTAATAACTCTCATCACTATTGGATAGAAGCTGTTAATGAATCTGGAAGTCTTACAGTGAATACTGTGGTACCTCTTGGCAGATGACAGTTGAGTAAACCAGCAGTGTGCAGGGTGCACAGAGTCATTAAGTATTTTGTGGGCTCTTTTAAGGTTCCTTGCTGTGAATAATAAATAGCATCTTGCATCTTGCATTGATGGCAGACCGGTGCCCTTGATTTTCTCAGCAACTCTCACCACTCTCTGTAGCTTCTTCCTTTCAGCTACTGTACAGTTCCCAAACCAAACATGAAGTTACGCATGAGAAAGCTTTCAATAGCTCCTCTGTAGAAGGTGGAGAGAAAGTACAGTTGTGTACCTACCATAAATGCAGATGTTTGAGTGTATTCACTGTTGCAGTCATTACACTTGGGTTATCCTGCTGGCAGGCTACCCGCAGTCGGCCTGAATTCCAAAGTCCTGGTCCAGCATCGGTTGCTGTCGCCTCCTCCATAACATCAGTGCGCCAGGGGGATATAAGATGCAGCTGACGCCATTTTCTTCAGTTTTTCTTGCCCCAAATGTCAGGTGCCCCCAAAAGGGTAGGCTAAAAACATTGCTTATAAAAAGCATGCACTAAAATAAACAATACCTTCATCTACAAGCAAATACACCACATAGGTTGCATAGAATAGAGAAGTACAGATAAGTTCCAGCAAAGAAAGGAGGATGGTGGGTGGGTAACCTGGACTGCAACAGTGAATACACTCGAAGATCTACATTTATGGTAGGTACACAACTGTACTATGTTTATCGTGTTTCACTGTTGCAGTCATTACACTTGGGTTGAATCCCAAAGCTGAGGTTGGGCGGCGGGGTCTAAATAGAATTAGGAGTGGCTATAAGGCTCTGCAGAACTGCAGTGGCAAAGCCTGCTCTGGATTTAGAGTATAGAGAGAAGTGGTAGTGCTTGGAAAAAGTGTGCACTGAGGTCCAAGTAGCAGCTTCCAAAATATCCTTGGTTGGTACTCCTCTGAGGAAGGCTGCTGAGGTGGCTGCTGCCCTGGTGGAATGTGGCCTAATGCCCTTAGGCACTGATTTGCCATGTTGTGCAAGCAGAAACGAATGCAGTGTCCTATCCATTTTGAAATAGTCTGCTTTGAGATAGCCTTTCCTTGTGATCCTGCAGCATATGCCACTAAAAGTTGCTCAGTCTTTCTGAAAGCTTTAGTTTTGTCCAAGTAGAAGTGTAGCTGTCTGTGTATATCCAAAGAATGCAGTAGTTTCTCTCCTTTATTCTGGGGATTTGGATAAAAAGTAGGCAAATAAATGGTTTGATTAAGAGCCACGCTGAATACTACCTTTGGCATAAATGTTGGGTTTGTCCTTAGAGAAACCCTGTCCAGATGGAAAATGATAAAAGGTTCCACAGCCATTAATGCCTGTAACTCTGAGACTCTTCTTGCTGAAGTTATTGCTAGGAGCAGAGCTGTTTTCCATGATAAGAATTTTATCTCGGCTGTATTGGCTGGCTCAAAAGGAGGCAGTGTGAGCTTTTCCAAGACAAAATTGAGGTCCCATGTAGGTATCAGTGCTCTCCTTGGGGGTCTTATGTTTTTGACCACTCTGAGGTACTCTTAGCAGTGGATGTGAAAAAATAGGTGGTTCCATATTGTAATGAGTGAAATGGCAGAGGCACGGATCTTAATTGATGAGAAGGATAGGCCTTTGTCCAGCATCTCAGTTAGGTACTGTACAATCTGAGGAATATTTGGAACAAGCGGGTCAATTCCTTGTGCCTGGTTCCAAGCACAGAATCTCTTCCATTTTTCTGCATAAGATTTTCTGGTGCTGGGCCTACTGGCTTCCAAAATAACATCCATAACTGCTTTTGAGAGAAGTGTGTTCTGAGTGGTTATATAATTCGCCATGCAGCCAGATTTAAGGTTCTGAGTTGGCTGTGTAGGATCTGATTGTTTTGTTGGGTCAGAAGATGAGGAATTTGAGGTAGAGTTCGGGCTGGGCCTTGAGACAAACTCTTTAGGATTGGGTACCAGTGCTGGCGTGGCCAGTCTGGGGCAATCAGTATCATTCTTGGCTTCTCTTGTCTGACCTTTAGGAGTACCTTGGGGAGGAGAGGCAGTGGAGGAAAGGCATATACTGTGAGGGTTTTCCAGCTGAATGATAGAGCATCCACCTTCCATGCTTGATTGTGATAAGTCCTTGTGCAGAATCTCTGTAGTTGGTAGTTGTGAGGGGAGGCAAATAGATCTATGTCTGGGCATCCCCATTTCCTTGTTATCATGCTGAAGACTTGTGGATCTAGTTTCCAGTCATGAGGGTCCATGAGGTTTCTGCTCAGATTGTCTGCCAGAGTATTTGTCTTTCCTGGCAGGAATTGTGCTTGCAGATGTACTTGGTAAGTCAATGCTGTGTTCCACAAAGTCATGGCTTGCCTGCAGAGGGGGTAGGAATGTGTGCCCCCTTGCTTGTTTATGTACCACATGACTGTAGTATTGTCCGTCTTTAGCAATACTTGTCCTGGATGGAGAAGATCCTTGAAGGCTGTTAGGGCATTCTGTACTGCTAGCATCTCTTTTTGATTGATATGAAGATGCATTTGGCTTGCGGGCCACGTGCCCTGAATACATTTTCCTGCCATGTGTGCCCCCCAGGCGTAATCCGATGTATCTGTTGTTAGTGTCTGCCTGGCTGTGGGTAAAGTGAATGGCTGTCCCTTGTTGTGGTGACAGGCCAGTGCCCACCATTGAAACGCCTGTTGTAGGCAGGGAATGAGAGTAATTAATGTTTCCAGGCTGTGGCAATGTTGAGTCCAAACACTTTTCAGATACCATTGTAGCTTCCTCATATGCAGTCTTGCATATGGAATTAGCAGAATGCAGGATGCCATGAAGCCCAAAGCCTGCAGAATTTTTCTTGCAGGTAACTGGGTTTTTGTTGCCATGTTTTCGAAGTAATAAGTCAGTTGCCTTTGTTTGTCTGGCGTGAGATAAGCCATCTGGGCAGTTGTATTTAAGCTTACACCCAGGAATATTATCTCTTGAGAGGGCACTAGTTTTGATTTCTTTTCATTTACTGTGTACCCTAGGCAAATTAGTAATCCTTTTACAAACACCAGATGCTTTAGTAGAATGTCCTTGCTCTCTGCTTGAATAAGGCAGTCGTCCAAGTAGGGATAAATTTGAATTCCTCTTTGTCTGCAAAATGCAATTACTGGTGCCAGACATTTTGTGAAGACCCTGGGCGCAGTAGATAAGCCAAAGGGCAGTGCAGAGAATTGGTAGTGCATTGAGCCAGCTATGAATCTGAGGTATCTTCTGCAAGATTGTCTGATTGGGACATGCAGGTATGCCTCTTTGAGGTCCAAAGTTACGAGCCAAGCCTTCTTGCCCAGCATGGGCAGAAGTTGCTGCAGTGTCAACGTTTTGAATTTTGGAACGTCCAGAAAAGTATTTAGAATAGACAGGTCCAGTATTGGTCTCCATGCTTTGTCCTTTCTGGGTACCAAGAAAAGCCTTGAGTAAAATCCTTGTCCCTGTTCTTGCTGTGGTACTCGCTGAATAGCCCTCATGTCCATGAGGGATGAAATTTGTTTTCATGCCTCTCCCCATTGATTATGTGGCAGGTCTGGCATACCTTTTGCCTTTGGAAGGGTGTGAAAATGGAACCTGTAGCCCTGAGAAACAATATTCAGTACCCATTTGTCCTGGGTGATCATGTGCCAATTGTGTGAAAAAAGTGCTAGCTTTCCCCCTAAGGGTGCTGCCAAAAGATAAGTGCTTGGCATTGGCAGTGGGAAGTCATTGGGGCTGTTTCCTATATGGTTGTGATTTGTCTTCTCTGCTTTTGGAGGTAGGAGCACCCCATTGTTTAGGCCTGTATGAGCCTTGGAGCTAAGATCAGCCTCTAGGGCATCTATATCTGCCTCTTTGTGGTCTGTCTGACACTAGAAAGGACTGATTCTTAGAAGGCCAGTTTCTGCTAAATCTTGGTGGCTGAACCTGAAAGAAATCCTTTACTGTCTGCATAGATTTTGCTTTATCCTCCATTTTCTTTAACACCTCTTCTGCCTTAACACCAAACAAAGTATCATGCTGTAATGGAGCATCCAATAATTTTGCTTTAACATGATCAGGCAGATTCTGTTCCTTTAACCAAGCATGCCTTCGAATAACAGAACCTGTAACAGCGGCCCTGCAAGAGGCCTCTAGTGAATCAAAACCACAGTGCAAAGTATGCTTTCCCACTTGTTCAGCTGCATGCAATAAATCCTGCATTTCTTTGTTTACAGGACATTCAGAGTTTATCTGCATTTTCTGTTTTAGCAGAGACATTAAGTATTGCTGATATTTAAGCATATGAAACTGGCAATTTAAAGCCCTTACAGCCAAGGTAGCAGAGGTGTAAACTTTTTCCCCCCATCTGTCCAGTGCTCTAGAATCCCTATCATAGGGGACAGGGTTTTTTGCAGTGGAAGCCTTGACCCCTTTGGGACCCTGAGAAATAGTTTCTGGGTCAGCAGCAGGGTTTTTATATAGAAATTTGTGAGAATCTGGAACCCTGTAGTACCTCTCTGGCTTAACCGGTGCAGGGGGTAAAGAGTCAGGAGACAGACTGGACTCTGAAAATACATCATCAACAATGTCTAGTACAGGTGGAATAGCAAGAGGTCTGTGCTGAAGCAATAAAAGGAAATCTCTGAGCCTTTTCTTAGATTCTGAATAATCTTGGCTCTCCCAGTGGACATGCTCCCTCATGGTGTGCAGGGTTTCCCCAAAAGAATAATCCTCAGGAGGAGAGGCTGAAGGGATAGATTCTTCAGCATCAGAGTCCTCATAGGGAGGAAGAGAGAATCCCTGTTCTGAAGAGGAGTCAGAGGAAATGGAAACCTGATCAGAGGAATCATAATCAGTGTCTTGCCTAGGCCTTTTATCAGGAGGGGGATGGGAACCCCTGATCAAAGTAATTAGGTCTTCAGCCATTTTGAGCATCTGTTTCTTAGGCATGGAAGTCTGTCCAGGAGAATGCTGTACTTGTTTCTTTGTCTTTAAAGCTGTTTTAGTCTTTGTCTTGGATGCTGAGGTTGGCTTGATATAAAGCTGTGTAGGTCTGAAAACACCCTCAGAAGTCGATGCCTGCTCAGCGGCTCCAGACCCATCTGAGGGATTGATTTCTGAAGGCCCAATACCTTGAGTATCCAGAGGCCAAGTTGTCTCCACGTGGGAGTTGGAGGCGGCCTGTGGCTCTGAGGTAGCGGGTGTCAGGGGCTGCGAAAGCGCCTCACTGAGAACCGGCAAACCGGTGACTGGCCTAGAAGAGGATTCGTTGTCAGTTTTGGACCTCGGATGCCTGTCCTTTTCTTTCTCCTTGTGTTTTTTTATGAACTCCAGTCATCGGCTGTTCCGGTGGCATTATATAGTTAAACCTTCAGCCAAAGTAATGAAATGCAAAATCGTACTGACGCTTAATAGTGCGTTGGTTAAATCTAGCACAAAACCGACAACTAGCAACGTCGTGGTCAGGGCCTAGGCAAGGAATACAGTAAGAATGAAAATCCTTATGAGGTATTTGCTTCCCACAAGAAATACAATTGTTAACTTTTTCTGACATCGGTCTGGAGCAAGAAAAAAGTTTCCCCAATGGGGTACTTAGCTTTATTGAAGACTTCGGATCTGAAATTCGATTTCGAAAATCTCAGGAGTCGGCCGACCAGCACTTGCGAACTGCTTTTGCTTCGGGCACCACGTGGCAAGAAAGACTGAAGAAAATGGCGTCGGCTGCATCTTATATACTCCTGGCGCACTGACGTCAGGGAAGAGGCGACAGCAACCGATGCTGGACCAGGACTTTGGAATTCAGGCTGACTGCTGGTAGCCTGCCAGCAGGATAACCCAAGTGTAATGACTGCAGCAGTGAAACACGATGAACATCAGTGAATGGGAGCTTTTCTCTTCTGAGCCTTGGATTTTAGGTTTTTTTTATTTAGTAAATCATACCAACCTTCAGTTATGCAATGAAGTTAATAAAGATAAATTATATTTTAATCTAGTTCCACTAGAGGACGCTATATATTTATAGTTTTCAGCATAAAATAGATGGGTTTTGACTTTTTAATATTAATCAAGCAGTTTTACACAATAATGGCTCGAGCATTCCATTTCTCCTTCACAGAATAATTAAAATGCTTACTAAAGAGAAAGTATGATTCAGAGACATAGTACTTAGCATGTAAATGAATTATTATGTCTCTGAATCATACTTCATTTACATAGTACTTATCATGTAAATGAAGTATTCACAACATCTAGTGTTCTCCTCAGGTCGACTACAAGGGCTCATGTACTAACAGCTCATGACACACTTGTTCTAAAGAACAAGTGTTCTAACTCCCTCTGCTCCAGTCTCCCATAACTACTTAGCTATTCCAACACCTGTTCCTATAAAACTGTATAACCCTACCAGAGCCCTAACTCTTATCCTAAAACTCCCACACAATTCTTAACCGAAGTCCCCACTCCCTTTTCCTAAAACTCCAACTCCTTTCCCTAAATCTAAATTCTCTAATTGCTCCCTTACCATAAAGCTCTAACTCCCCTCATTAAATCTAAATTCCCCAATTTCTTCCTTACTGTAAATTCCCTCCCAGATTCCCTAACCCTAGAATTCCCTGCATGCTCCCTTACCCTAAAACTCTCCTCCTGCTCCCTAAACCTAAAACTCTTTTCCTGGTCCCTAATCTTAAATCTCCCCTCCAGTTCCCTAACTGTAAAACTCCCATTATGTTCCCTGAATTTAAATCCTCTTCCCAGTTGCTGCCCTAATCAACAGTTACACTGACCATGAGTGGCAGCCTACCTGAACTGCAAGACATGTGAGTTCCTGGCTGCTCTGAGACAGTGGTCTTTGAGCACTTGGGACTAGTGCACTTGTAGCTGAACCTCTATCTTTTTTTTTTTTAGTTGAACCATTATCTTAGTCTGGTACTCTATAAATCTGGTACTCTGTTGGAGGACTGGTATTCATTAAGGGTGATGTTTACGAAATATGCTACTCTATAGGAAAGTGACTAAGACTAATGGAATGCTAATACACAGAATGGATTCAGAGAGGATATTTACACAAAAGGTTAAACTGAGGGCTGCATCTCATACAGCAAACCAGCAGTAATATGGCGCTCTTCCCATCTGCAAGATCGAATGATGCCTTATTCAGGACAGAATGTTCCACTGCACTTTCAGTAAGCTGCAGTGTGAAATGAATGTTGTCCTGTGCAGCAGGCCACTTGTATATTTTTAAATACCAGCTGTCTACTTAATGCACAGTAGCACATCACTTCTGTAGCCATATTGTTTTAACGTCTTTACTGACTGTTGATCTGTTTCCTGCATTTCTTTTGTGTACTGTTCCTATGCAACACAAATGGCCTCTGAATGTTTCGCACAATAATGTGTCCTTGGCAGTAGCATAACACTTCATAGATCATATGTGTGTATGTTTAAGTGATATGCATGAAGGAATGACAGAGCACATGGGCACTTACGAAATAGTAGGACACAAAAACAAATGGTAAAATGTGTTTCTTAATAGAGCATTTGTAGCTGCACAGCAAGTAGCTACTCAAAAGAAAACACTGATGCACTGCTAGTTCATATTGCTTATACCACAGTACAGGTAAGGTATACTGTAAGAGAAGAAGATAAGCTCTAACATTAGAGAAGACGGCACTAAGTCATTTTAGAAGACTTATTGCTAAGGCTGCAGATAAACCAAGGATGTGTGGAAGGAAGAGGTAGAAGGGTAGTATATGCCAAAAGATTCAAGAACAGAATGATCTAAATGACCCGGATTGACCTGGAAGCCTTAGTCAACTATCTAACATTAAGAGCCAGTTCTTTAATAATTAGTGTTCCCCTTTCAGAACTCTGCCAACTTTTCTATTAACATTCCCTACAGAGCTGTGCCACCTATGGCATTAATATACCCTTCAGAACTGTGACAGCTTTGGCATTAACAAGGACTTCTTAATCAAGGGTCAGTCATTAGACCTACCAGATGATATCACTTCTGGCTCTGACTCTTTAGTCTTTTCTCCTTGACTAGGTCCCAAATACCTTGACTCCATTAAAGTACTAGCTTGGAATAATGCATACAGATATTGCGACACAACACACTACATGACATTGCATATATTAATAGCATATCTGAAGAGCTACAGATTGCACTTTCATGCAGGAAGATACCCTTAAACTGACAAAAGTGATCAGTGCAAACCTCATGACAGCAAAGATCATGAGAGCAGAAATCATTACTTCACACACAGTTGCATCTTGGTCTCAGACAGTGTACATAGAGGCTATACTGCACAGAGTAACAGACCCTCAGCAGGATTAAACAAAGCAGTGCTTGTTTGTTTAGTAATCACTCATTAATTTATTAATGTACTCATTTGTTGGACTCTACCAGGGTATAGCTCTGATCACACTGGACCTTCTTCAGGCCTACCCTGGAAAATAATATATGTTTAGAAAAACATACACATTTCTAGCAGATTGAGCTATGATTCAGGTATACATTATATTTCAAAATCAATTCAAAATGTAACTATGCTATTATATTTGTTGTATAGGCAATGAGAGAGGAATAGTGGTGAAGGTATGAGATAGAAGAGGAGTTGAAAAGAGGAATCTACGTAGATGGGGATGGACAGAAGATATTTTGATAGTGAATATAAGAAAAACATTGAGGTTGTGAAAGAGAAAATCAAATGTGAAGTTTATGTTGAGTGATTGTTTGAGGATCATTTACATGTGGCAACTTTGGTGGAATGTCATTTAGGGGATGTTTTGAATTCTTAACACTTGATTGGAAGAGGGGATGGGTTCCCATAGGTTTGGGGCAATAACTGACAAGCTATGATCAGTTTTGGGATAAGAAGAGTATGAATGGAGGGGGTATTGAAGGATAAAGCTTTTTATTTATTTATCCTAATAATTTGCTATGGGAAGTGACTTTAATGCTTGCATTGTTAAGAGAGAGAAATTTTTATTTTGTTTTTTCATGAGAGGAGGATTATGAAAAAAATATATATATATATTTTTTGTGTATGAGCATGAGTCATGAGTTACGTTGCCATGTTTCAGTGGAAGTTAATGTTTCATGAGTAATTTTTTCGAGATGTGTTAGGTTGTCTAAAATGCATATGACTGTGGAGTCCTCTGTGTATTGTATTAGGTAGACGTATTGTCTAGATGTGTGGAGGGTGTTGATGAGAATGTCAAAGAGGAGAGGACCAAGGATAGAGCCTTGTGGTGCACCAGTGGTGATTGGAAGGTATAGAGAGAGAGGGTGCAGTGCCATTTTACTGGCTGATATATATTGATCAAGTAGGTTTTGAACCATAAACGGGTGGGCTGAGATAGACCTAGTGAGGACATTTGAAGTAGACCTTTGCTGTGATAAACTGTATCAAAGGCTTTACACAAATTTAGAAAAAGGAAAGAGATTATTTTTGCCGGTATCTCTGGCTTTATTGGCAGTATCTATAAAGGTTAGAAGTGCAGTGTTAGTACTATAGGAGGACTGGAAGTTGTGTTGGGTCAGGGACAGGAGTAATTCCTGCAGCAGATAGTTTAGCGATTGTGTTTGAATACATCTTTTAAGTATTTTGGAGAGGAGAATAAGCCTGCTATAGGTCTAACGTTAGTTATGTCTATTGAATGTTTTACTTTGTGTAAAGGGATAATGAGAGAAAAGGAATGTGGGATTCCTGGACTGACCTATTCAGAAGGATTGAGACAGGATAGTCAATACTTTTGGCTACTGTTTTAAGGTACTCACTTGGAAGGTCATCAGCTGAAGAAGAGCATGGCTTGAGTTTGTTTAAGAGTAGTTTTACACAGAATGTGGACACACTTTTGAAGATGAAAGTAGATGTGGTGATATCTGACTGTTGGGTAGGGTTGGGATTAGATGTTGGGAGGGACCATGGTTAAAGATGCTACACTGTCTATGAAACTGGAGTTGAAATCTATTATGGTTTTGAGTAGTGAGTTACTGGGAGATAGGTTAGTGTTTAATTTTTGGCTGGAATGTAAGATTTTTTTTATGACTGACCAGAAATATTTCAATTCAGTTTACTATTGCTCTGAATGTTGTTATAGTATATTTGTTGTCTTCATTTATTTGCTTTTTACAACAGTTGTGGAGCATTCTGACATTTTTCAGATATTGTGGTGTTTTATATTTTGCCATTCTTTCCATGCTTTTTCTCTATCCTGCATTAGCATTCTACTCTTTTGGATAGCTAAATTGCATTATTTGTTTTTAGTCTCTTCCTTCTAGGGGTTACAGAGCTATCTAGGATATTTAGGAAAGTTGTACTGAGTTCATTTACAGCCTCATCTAAAGGGAGTATTTTTAGGATGTTGCAGTTAATATTTGATGGGATAGTAATGAATATTTCTGTGTTAAACTTGGATAATCTGCATGTTGTGTTATAAACAGGCTGTTTAAGTGGATGTGTGAGATGTCTGGTTATATAGATTTGTAAGGAAATTGATGTCTTACTAAAATCATGTGTGGGGCTACTAATAAGAGGTTATGACCAACCAACTCATATTGACATTGCCTAGTAGTATAGGTGTTTACTAGGCTAACCACCACAAGGGCATTTTTAAGCCTAGCCATACATCCCTAATCTCTGACAAGTTATGGTACCTTTAATAAGTGTAAGCAGAGGCCTGGGAGGTGAAATACTTACAAAGAGGAGCCTAAGAGATAAACCATTTACAGACTGCCTGTGTCCATTAGAAACATAGATGCCAAACGAGAGATGAATTTCCTGTTCCCTTTTCAACTGTCCAAGTTACACTTGAATTGGGTTAGGGAAGAACTCAGCTTCGCATGGATGGGGAGCCTGTTCTAGAGAAGGAGCAGTCTCTGGGATAAATACTGGTCTCTCCAGCGTGTCCTATTTATCTCACAGGCAAGGTTTAAGTCTTTAGAACAGGTAATTCTGGTGCTGTTTGTTTTGCAGATATGCGGGAGGTCAATCAGAGTGGGGTCTAACAATGCCTTGTATGCCAGGAATAGATCTCCACTCAATAACCTGTAGGAGACAGAATACAGGGATGTGGCCTTGAGGTGGTCTGCAGAGGACATGTTATTTACTCCCCATGTCCTTTTAGTGAGGAACATCTGTGGATTTTCCAATTGTTGGATATGCCTGGTTTGGTACATACCAAAGGGACATTGTACTAATGATAGGTCTGATGAAACATAGAATGATCTCCTTATGACCGTAGACACATGATGGTCAAAGGTTAGATTACTGTCTATGTGTGTCCCCAAGTTCCTGACTACTAGGTCAACTCTTAGGGATATGTTGTCAATATGATAGCTACCGTGGGTGGATGACTTCCCAAAGGACACTATTATACATTTTTTGGCATTTATTTTTTGTCCATGGTGACACCAGTTGTTTGTCTGTGTCAGAATATTTGTGTCAGTAGGTGTCAGTAGGTGATTCAGTGATAGCTCCTAATTTTCAATCATCAGCAAATTTATTCAGCCAGAGGCCATTGACATTGGCCTTGACGTCAGAGTAGTAAATGCCAAAAAGAAGAGGTGCCAGGACCAATCCCTTAGGGACTCTGCTTGCGACTGGCCTCTTTGTAGACATGGACTCCCCAGTTTTAATTTCCTGGTTCCTGTCTGTGAGCCAGCTGGCCATCCACTGGGTGACAAACGTGTTCATACCTAACCTCCTAAGTTTGTCAGCAATGCCTGAGTGTGGTATTGTGTCAAATGTCTTGTCCAGATCAGGGTAGATAGTGTGAACCATTTTGCCCTCACCCACTGCTTTGGTGACCTTTTCAAAGAAGTCCACCAGGTTGAGTAGGCATGACCTGCTCTTGATGAAACCAAATTGTGTCATGTGTCTGGAGGTTTCCTATGTCATTATTGATCATTTCCATAATAATTCTTTCTATGGCTTTACATATGAGACTACTGAGACTTATGTGTCTGTAGTTCTTCAGGGTCTGTAGATAGCCCACCTTTGTGCAGAAGGATGACTATTGTTGTTCTGCATTCATGAGGCATGAAGCCTGTTTGGAGGCTATAGTTAAATAGTAATTCCCAAGGGCCTGGAAGGTCATGTTTCATGCTATTTAGAAGGCATCCTGAGATACTGTCTGGGCTCATTGGTGCAGTGTTCTTAGCCTTAGAGACAGCATTAAGGACCTGCTACCTTGTGACTGCAGAGTGAGTTATATTTCATGGTATTTCCTGGGGGAAGGTTGATGGGGTGAGAAGGGTAAAGTTGGAGCTGAATTTGTCTGCCAGTAGGTTTGATATATCTTCTGGCTCAGTATAGGTGGTTCCATTTACAATGAGCTATACACACAATTGTGTATTGCCTTTCAGGTTGCGGACATAGCTAAATAATGCCTTGTATTTGTCCTTGGTCTGAGAGGCCAAATTTTCCTCAAATTGGGCTTTGGTAGGCTTTATTTGCCTCTGAATTGTTTGAGTTTTGCCATGATTTTCTTCCTTCTTTTATATAACCTATTGATGTTGTGATTCCACCCGGGTGGCTTTTTTTGTTAGTTCTTTACTTCTGCCTGTGGGTACAGCTGGATTTATGCAGCTATTAAGATGTTTGTATTGCTTATATAGGGTTTCTGTGAAGAGTACTGCATAGGCAGCAGTATTCTCAGGGTTTATTGGGGCCTGCAATTTTGCCAGGCTATCAGTTAATAGTAGGAAGTTAGCCTTAGAGTAGATCCTTAATATTCAAGGTTTAGCTGGGGGTCTGGGTTTTATTTTTGCTTCAAAGGAGACCATTTGTGGTCTGGTTTATCAGAGAAGACATTACACTAGAGGGTGTGCAGCACCCTCCCATATTAGGGAAGACCAGCTCCAATATGGTTGCGCACCTGGTTGGTGTATTGATAATCTGGTCCAGGGAGTTTGTGTTTACAAAATCCAGAAATCTCTGTGCCTGTACCTTTGGTGTCGTATGTAATTCCTAGTTAATAGTGCAGTAAATAAAGTCACCCATAAATATGGAATTGGGTTGAATGGTGAGTGTTTAGAATAAATTTAAATACATCATATGGGTTTCCTGGCTCATCGAGGTGGGACCTATAGTTTGAAAGGAAGTGGTACTGGGTTTTACCTATGGTGATTTGAATGTCGAGAAGCTGAAGTGCATTGTTCTGTTTGACCAGCCTTGAGGTATATTTATTTTTGATGTAAATTGAGCCACATTCATCTTTAATCCCTGTCTGCATAGTAGCTGGTCTAAATTCATAGAAGGCATTATAACCTTACACTACTGGTGTGCTCTCTGCAGCTTTAAACCATGTTTCAGTGACAACACAGATGCCAGCATTCTCTAGGGTGAAGAGAGCTTCTAGGGAGTGAAGTTTTTTTGTTTAGACTTCTTTCTTGTGGAATTGTTATGGATATCCAGTATAGCATATCTTCCAGGGTAGCTGTATTGCTGCCAGGAGGGATGTAAAGGACAGTAATACATATTTGTATATATTGGTTTATTTTCATGAAAGTAAGAAGTTCTGCTGAACTGAATTTTGGCACTGGTTTGTTGTAGTGGAAATGTGATAGTTGTAAGGAAATATTAAAACAATACCAGCACCTTTCTTCTTAATAGAGTATTTTTTCCACTTACATTTATTTTGATTTGAGTTGAAATGGAGTTAATTAGTGTATATTTGGTGTAAAGGTAAGGTGCATCGTTAACTAGGTTTGGTGCGATACATGTGAGTTTAGGGAGGAAGTATGGATAGGTAGCTGGGACAGAGCTGACGAGGTGTTCAGAGATATTATTGAGTTATGCTAGGATGAAAGATGGCTCAGTAGGAGGCGAAGAACAGAGAATAAGTTGAAGAGTAGTATGATTAAGTAACAGGATCTGCATTTTATTGAAGGCTGGTAGCGGGAAAGTAGGACTCAAGAACAAAGCAAGAAGTTGCAGGGCTGTAAGATATTCAGATGTGGTGGAGTCTTAAAGTTAGTAGTGTAAGAAACAGAGAAGTGTGAAAGGATAGGGTATGAGGATGTGGTTAAGACAGGAAATAGTGAGTATTTGTTTTGGGGAAAGTAGAGGCTGAACTGTAGAAAAATAGTAGGTACTGTTGGGGATGGAGTGTATGTATGAATGTATATAGTGCAAAGCATTATGGGAGAGAGAAAGCTTGCTGGAAATTATACTAAATGTTAGACGGAAATTGGAAAAGAGGGAAATAGAACCAGGAGCATTTATATAGTAGTAAAATTGTTTGGGAGGGTTAGGGAATGGACGTCACAAGTGAAATGTGCATCTAGAAAATATAATTGTAGAGTAAGAAGGGGTATTTGGAGATTGTCAGGAGGGAAGGGGAGCAAAGCGAAGCCAAGTTTATAAAGGCTCAGTATAGCTGGCTTCCAGTCCTCGGGTCAGTTATTACAGAGATCAACCAATTTAAATATTTTACAGAGCAACTGACAAGGAAGCACAAAGAACCGGTTTTCTTTCATTTTATGAATGCAGAAACCAGGAAAGTAGGGAAAATAAATGACTGACATATACAGTGTGTTCTATTGGTCAAGAGAAAGGTCAATGGCCAACTTGGTAAGTAATCCTTAAAGTGGAAGGGCTGCTTCTTTTGGGGAAATGTCACAACCACTTTTTTGTACAGGGCAGGCATGTATTTCACTAGTTAAAGTTAATACACAGAAAGGATCTTCATGTTAAGCTTTCTTACATTGCAAAATGACAATATTCTTAATGAAAACTTTTGCAGAGGTGGGCCTTGTGACAGAGATTCTGCAGTTTCAGGGATGGATGTAGTGACCACAGACTCTGAAATGAAAGAAGAGAAAAAGTCTACTAAACTGTAACATTATAT